>NW_020526299.1:0-211025 GCF_003368295.1 Carassius auratus | reverse complement strand
AGCATCGATTTACAAAAATGAATCCAGCCTCAATATAATTTTCAAGTTTCAAAACAACAAATCAAATAAATAAAGGAGGAGCCGTTTCTGCACGTGGCGTTCTTCATGTTGCCGATCTTTGGCAATGATGACGCTAGAACGAGGGGTGTCGGAAAAATCTCATTAATATTCATGATCTCCTTTATTTTTGATATCAGTAATCACGTGGTACTAATAGTACAGACGTCGATTTGATATCAAAAATTTAATTCTTGATATCAACAATTTAATTGTCACTAGTAACAATGTTAATTCTTGATATCAACAATAGATTTTCACTAGTTAAAATGTTGATTCTTGATATCAGGAACTAGATTTCTCTACTAGTAATAATTGCTATTTTTGATATAACAATTCAATTTCCACTAGTAAAAATGTTAATTCTTGATATCAATAATTCAATTTCCACTAGTAACAACTGTAATTTTTGATATCAGGAATTAGATTCTACTACTAAGTAACATTGCTATTTTTGATATCAACAATTCAATTTCCACTAGTAACAATGTTAATTCTTGATATCAGGAATTGTATTTTCACTAGTTAAATGTCACCATAGGCTCCATTCAAATTTAATTGTTGATATCAAGAATTGCTTTCTTACTAGTTGAAATTCCGATTTCATATCAGAAATACAATTCTTACTAAAAAGACCTTTATTTTTTGATATCAGTAATCACATGGTTACTAGTACTGACGTTCGATTCTTGATATCAACAATTTAATTCTTGATATCAACAATTTATTCTTGATCAAACAATTACATTTTCACTAGTAAACGACACGTTCTTGATATCAAAAATGACGTCATCAGAATGAAGAAATGCGTTTAATCATATCAAAAATAAATTACAACAAGTAATACACATAATTATTGATATCTTTCACTTAATTGTTACATGTTAAAATTACATTTTCTTTGTAAAAATTGTTATTTTAGATATCATGAATTCCTTTTTGGATATGTGCATATCAATGAACTCCTTTTGGATATGTGCATAATTTAATGACGAGTGCAACCCTTTATGAATGTTTATTGCTGATAGACGACAAAATAAAGAGCCCAAAAGAGAATGGGCACATTCGATTGCCCTCTCATGAAAATTAAAACGCTCCTGTAGGTTATTTTAATAATTATTTGTATTTTATTTGACAGAGGCTATTTAACTCCGCCTACCAACGTTGTTAGTGTTTGTCAAACTGCAAAAAGACTTTCTTAGGCTATCGATTACAGTGGCGCAGATGGTACAGCGAAAGCAATTGCTTTTGGAGGCGACAGACCCGGGTTCGATTCCGCCTTCTGCCGAGCTCTTTTCTTCACCCTTTTCACGTCCCCCCTTATCACATCGAAAGGCAAATATTTTCAATAAAATTCAGCGAGATTATCGAAAAGTGGAAAATAACGTGGATATTTTGTAATGCTCGGGCTAGTTGTAGGGGCAGTGTCCATTTAATCATTTGTAAATAAAAATTATAATTTACACTCAATAGGCTATCATATTATTGTAGCCTATACTGTTTTATAATGTGGCCTACAACAATAATGAGGTGCACATATTGGTCACTACTATTACTGTAAGAAAATACTCACATTTATTAAAAAGTGTAAATAAAATCTATTGCTTTATAAAATATGCTATTTTCACTTAGTGTAAATATAATTCTTTGTATTCAAATAGCCCCTGCCAAATCAAATTCTAAAACTATCAGCCAATTCAACTGGAAGATTTAAGGCTGTAGTATTTAAGTTTTTAGATTATAAGGATTCTTCTAAGCCTTTTCTGTTTTATTTACATTTACATTTAATAATTTAGCAGACACTTTTATCCAAAGCGACTTACAAATGAGAACAATAGAAGCAGTCAGGTCAACAAGAGAACAAAAACAGTATACAAGTGCCATGACAAGTGTCAGTTAGTCTAGTACAGAATGCATAGCCAGGTTTTTTTTTATTTTTTTTATTAAATATGAAAAGAAAGAAAAGTGCTAGTATTAGTTGGTTAAGTGCTGGCGAAAAAGATGAGTCTTAAGATGTTTCCATGAAAATGAGTAAAAACTCAGCTGTACGAATTGAGATTGGGAGGTCATTCCACCAGCTGGCCACAGTCCAGAAAAGGTCAGTGAGAGTGATTTTGAATTTCTTTGGGGATGGCACCACAAGGCGTTGTTCACTTGCAGAGCGCAAACTTCTGGAGGGCACATATGATTTAACCAGTGAGTTTAGGTAAGTTGGTGCCGTGCCAGTGGTAGTCTTGTAGGCAAGCATCAGTACCTTGAATTTGATGCGAGCGGCTACTGGTAGTCAGTGTAACTTGATGAGGAGAGGAGTAACGTCAGCTTTTTTTGATCATTAAAGACAACCCTTGCTGCTGCATTCTGGATCAGTTGCAGAGGCTTGACAGTACATGCAGGAAGGCCCGCCAGGAGAGCATTACAATAGTCCAGTCTGGAGAGTACGAGAGCTTGGACAAGAAGTTGTGTGGCTTGCTCTGACAGGAAGGGTCTAATCTTCCTAATGTTGTATAGGGCAAATCTGCAGGACTGGCTCGTTGTAGCAATGTGGTCTGTGAAGTATAACTGATGATCCATCATAACTCATAGGTTTCTGGCTGAATTGAAAATAAATGCAATAAATGTGTATAACCGTAGTGTAGCGACAGTAGTTTAATATTATTGGTGTGCATAGAAATATGTTTAAAGCTTGTAGATAATTTACCCCAATAAAACAAACTTGATTAAATATACAGTATCTCACAGAAGTGAGTACACTCCTCACATTTTTGTAAACGTTTTATTATATCTTTTCATGTGACAACACTGAAGAAATGACACTTTGCTACAATTTAAAGTAGTGAGTGTACAGCTTAACAGTGTAAATTTACTGTCCCCTCAGAATAACTCAACACATACCCATTAATGTCTAAAGCGCCGGCCACAAAAGTGAGTACACCCCTAAGTGAAAATTTTCAAATTGGCCCATTAGCCATTTTCTCTCCCTGGTGTCATGTGACTCGTTAGTGTTTCAAGATCTCAGGTGTGAATGGGGAGCAGGTGTGTTAATCTGGTGTTATAGCTCTCACTCTCTCATACTGGTCACTGGAAGTTCAACACGGCACCTCATGGCAAAGAACTCTCTGAGGATCTGAAAAAAAGAATTGTTGCTCTACATAAAGATGACGTGGGCTATAAGAACATCGTCAAGACACTGAAACTGAGCTGCAGCACGGTGGTTTAACAGGATAGGTTTCACTCAGAACAGGCCTCGCCATGGTCAACCAAAGAAGTTGAGTGCACGTGCTCAGCATCATATCCAGATGTCGTGTTTGGGAAAGAGACGTATGAGTGCTGCCAGCATTGCTGCAGAGGTTGAAGGAGTGGGGGGGGGGTCAGCCTGTCAGTGCTCAGACTGAATCAGATTGGTCTGCAGGGCTGTCGTCCCAGAAGGAAGCCTCTTCTGAAGATGATGCACAAGAAAGCCTGCAAACAGTTTACTGAAGACAAGCAGACTAAAGACATAGATTACTGGAACCATGTCCTGTGATCTGATGAGACCAAAATAAACGTATTCCCTTCAGATAGTGTCAAGCGTGTGGCGGCGACCAGGTGAGGAGTACAAAGACAATGTGTCTTGCCTTCAGTCAAGCATGGTGGTGGAAGTGTCATGGTCTGGGGCTGCATGAGTGCTGCCGGCACTAGGGAAATACAGTTCACTGAGGGAACCATGAATACCAACATGTACTGTGAAATACTGAAGCAGAGCATGATCCCCTCCCTTTAGAGACTGGGCCACAGGGAAGTATTCCAACATGATAACGACCTCAAACACACCTTCAAGATGACCACTGCATTGCTAAAGAAGCTGAGGTGAAAGGTGATGGATTGGTCAAGCATGGGCATCATCAAATGGACAGTGGAGGAGCACAAGGTCTCTAAGATCTGGAAGAGGACTCCAGTGGCAACATGTGATGCTCTGGTGAAATCCAAGCCCAAGGTTTCATGGGCTTTCATAACATTGAAATGGCTGAGACAGACATGAGAAAGAGGTTCAATAGACTTTATCATTCCTCTTGTCCACCGCTGCTTCATAATGCATATTAGGACATGACTCATTCAGGTAGCCAGCGATATTAAAAAGAAAAAAAAGGTCCAGTAAAACGTTTGTATGATGCATTATCCCCTTTAATGTTTTTCCTTTTGGTTGTTGTTTATTTTTTATTTGATGTATTAAAAGAAAGTGTAATAAAACCAAAAATAAACACCTGAAAAAAACGACATGAAGTCACTTTTAAAACTAAATGAATGCCTTGTTCAATTTTCCTTTTAAGTATCCGAAGGACTTGGTGGCCAATAAAAAGAAACAGCATCAACTTACTTTTTTACAATTAACAAACAAACAAACAAATAATAGCTAATAATAATAATAATAATAATAATAATAATAATCCAGCCATAATATAATTTTGAAGTTTCAACGAAAAAATAAATTAAATAAAGGAGGAGCCGTTTCTGCACGTGGAAGTTCTTCTGCCATCTTTGGCCAATGGTGACGCTTGAACAAGGGGTGTAGGAAAATCTCATTAATATTCATGATCTCCTTTATTTTTGATATCAGTAATCACGTGGTTACTAGTACAGACGTCGATTCTTGATATCAACAATTTAATTCTTGATATCAACAATTTAATTCTTGATATCAACAATTTATTTGTCACTAGTAACAATCTTAATTCTTGATATCAACAATTCGATTTTCACTAGTTAAAATGTTGATTCTTGATATCAGGAATTAGATTTCTACTAGTAACAACTGCTATTTTTGATATCAACAATTTAATTTCCACTAGTAACAATGTTAATTCTTGATATCAACAATTCAATTTTCACTAGTAACAATGTTAATTCTTGATATCAACAATTCAATTTCCACTAGTAACAATGTTAATTCTTGATATCAGGAATTGTATTTTCACTAGTTAAATGTCACCATAGGCTTCCATTCAAATTAAATTGTTGATATCAAGAATTGCTTTCTTACTAGTTGAAATTCCGACTTCACATATCAGAAATACAATTCTTACTAGTAAAGAACTTTATTTTTGATATCAGTAATGACACGTTACTAGTACCGACGTCAATTCTTGATATCAACAATTGAATTGTTGATATCAACAATTACATTTCCACTAGTAATGACACGTATTCTTGATATCACAAATGACGTCATCAGAAATGCAAAAATGTGTTTATCATATCAAAAATGAAATTACAACTAGTAATACACATAATTCTTGATATCTTTAACTTAATTGTTACATGTTAAAATTACATTTTCACTAGTAAAAATTGTTATTTTAGTTATCATGAATTCCTTTTTGGATATGTGCATAGCAATGAACTCCTTTTTGGATATGTGCATAATTTAATGACGAGTGCAACCTTTTATGAATGTTTATGGCGGATAAACTTCAAGATTCAGAGCACAAAAGAGAACGGGCACATTCGATTGCCCTCTCATGAAAATAAAACGCTCCTGTAGGCTATTTTTAATAATTATTTTGCTTTTATTTCGACAGGGACTATATAACTCCGCCTACAAACGTAGGGTAGTGTTTGTCAAGGATGCCAAAAAACATTAGTATACTGTTGTTTTCTGTGGCGCAGACTATTAAGCGTCAAACATGTGCGTTTTGACCCGACGGACCCGGGTTCGATTCCGCCTTTTGCCGAGCTCTTTCCTTATCCTTTTCACGTCCCGTATCTCATCGGAAAGGCATGTATTTTCAATAAAACTCAACGAAATTATCGAAAAGTGAAAAATAACATGGATATTGTGTAAGGTTAGGGCTAGTTGTAGGAGCTCCGGAAAATTACCGTTTGCATGGCATTTAATTTCAAATTAAATAGCACTAGTGTGCATTGCATACATTAGAAATACATCGATTAAAATTTGCAACCAGACTTATGACGTTATATTACTTAACATTTATTTAAGACACTTTTTCGATTATATATCGAAAGCAATTTAGAGAGAAATGGCTATGTGGAATCTGTGTACTAGGAATATGTTACTACATTCCAGGCGGTGTTATGCTAAATAGAGTGTGGTGCTGATGTGCATGTTTCTAATCTTTTTCCGCTTTTATTTATACAGTTGTGTTTGTATTTATTATCGTTTTCAGCTGTTTGTCATGTATGAATTATTCAGAATGATTATTTTAATAAAACATGTTTGTTTTTGTTTTTTTTCACCGTCATTGTGAATTGTACCTTGTTTAATCGGTTCTGTGCATTACTGTAACTTCAGGGTATTACTGGAACACTTGTATAGGTTGTGGATGTTATAAAAATAAGTACTTAGCTTTTTCTATCTAAAGTCTTACATTACAGATTGTAGGGATTGTTGGACTGGCTGGCTTTGAGTACATCTCACGTCTCGTATTTTTATTATACCTTTTCATATGACAGCACTGAAGAAATGACACTTTGCTACAATATAAAGTAGTGAGTATACAGCTTGTATAACAGCGTACATATATATACCATTCCTCTTGTCCACCGATGCTTGAAGAACCAGATAACATGTTATATAAAAAAATATTCCTTTTAGGACACGACTCATTCATGTAGCCAACGATATATAAAAAAAAAAAAAAAAAAAGTCCAGTAAACCGTTTGTATGATGCATTGTTATCTGTTATATTTTTACTTTAGATGTATTTTTTATTTGATGTATTAGAAGAATGTGTAATAAAAACAAAAATAAACACCTGAAAAAGCGACATGAAGTTATTTTAAAAACTAAATTAATGCCTTGTTCACTTTTCCTTTAATTATACGAAGGACTTGGTGGCCAATAAAAGGAAACAGCATAAACGTAATTCTTTTTTCTTTTTTTTTCTTTTTTTTTTTTTACAATTAACAACATTTTTTACAAATGAATCCAGCCATAATATAATTTTTCAAGTTTCACTGACAAAAATAAATAAAGGAGGAGCCGTTTCTGCACGTGGACGTTCTTCTGCCATCTTTGGCAAATGCTGAAAAAGGAGGAGTGTCGAAAATCTCATTAATATTCATGATCTCATTACCATAGCTATTCTTACATGTAAAAATAGCATTTCTACATATCTGTAAAAGTATTTTTACTAGTTAAAATGTTATTTAAGATATCAGTAATTCTATTTTCACTAGTTGCAAGGACAATTTCAGATATCAACTGCCTTTGTTGATATCAATAATTACTTTGTTACTAGTAACAATGTGAATTCTTGATATCAACAATTTAGTTGTTACTAGTTGAAATGTTAATTCTTGATATCAGTAAATGTATTTCAACATGTTACAATTGTTATTTTTGATATCTGAAAAATAATTTCTGATATCAATATAATTTCTGATATGTAAAATGGCTTTCTTACTAGTAACAATCACATTCATGATATCAGAAATGAACATTGTCACTAGTGACAATTAAATTGTTGATATCAAGAATTAAATTGTTGATATCAAGAATAGACGTCTTTACTAGTAACCATACGATTACTGATATCAAAAATAAAGGTCTTTACTAGTAAGAATTGTATTTCAGATATGTGAAGTTGGAATTTTAACTAGTAAGAAAGCAATTCTTGATATCAACAATTAAATTTGAATGGCAGCCTATGGTGACATTTAACTAGTGAAAATACAATTCCTGATATCAAGAATTAACATTGTTACTAGTGAAAATTGAATTGTTGATATCAAGAATAGCAATTGTTACTAGTAGAAATCTAATTCCTGATATCAAAAATTAACATTGTTACTAGTGGAAATTGAATTGTTGATATCAAAAATAGCAATTGTTACTAGTAGAAATCTAATTCCTGATATCAAGAATTAACATTTTGACTAGTGAAAATCGAATTGTTGATATCAAAAATACATATCCTGCGAATGAATAAAAGTTAATTTGGCTTGCCTATTGGCATTCCCAGGTTAAAAATAATTGATATCAAGAATTAACATTGTTACTAGTGGAAATGTAATTGTTGATATCAAAAAGTATAATTGTTACTAGTGGAAATGTAATTGTTGATATCAAGAATTAACATTGTTACTAGTGGAAATGTAATTGTTGATATCAAAAAGTATAATTGTTACTAGTGGAAATGGAATTGTTGATATCAAAAAGTATAATTGTTACTAGTGAAAATTGAATTGTTGATATCAAGAATACATATCCTGCGAATGAATAAAAGTTAATTTGGCTTGCCATATGCGCTCCCGGTAAAAAACAACCAATCAGAGCTGCGGTCCGTAACTTTGTTTGTGTTCAAAATGTAGAAAAATGTATATAATAAGTGAGTACACCATGAATCCATTTTCCAAACCGTGTTTTTGGCTTGTCCTGAATCACTAGGGTACACCTATAATAAGTGTTTATATTCGGACTATTTTAGATTGCTTCGGGGGTACCGCGGCGGAGTAACCTAGTACCTTTGTGATTCTTCATAGACATAAACAGAGAGAAGTAGTTCCGGCTATGATGTTCTTCTGCAAGACGCAAGCAGTTCTGTTTATTAACCGCTAGAGCGTCAAACGTTACCTACCGCAGCTTTAAGGCATTTTTTAAAAGCTTCCACTGAATCCAAAGCTCTCAAGGCTAATGGAAGGGAGTTCCAGAGCCTTGGAGCCACCACACAGAAGGCTCGGTCACCTCTTGTTTTAAAACCTCTGCAGCGTGTTCTTAAAACGTGATAGCACCAAAAACGCGGATAAACGTTTTTTTTAACATGAGAGAAACACAAGTCTTGTCAGCTTGCTGCAATAAATAGTTATTTTTCTGAACTAAACGAGTGCATTTTGACAATATATTTTCAGAGATGATAGACAAGATGTTATAGAATAATTATTGAATGAAACCCTAATTTTCACACACACACACACACACACACACACACACACACACACACACACACACACAAAAAATATATATATATATATATATTTGCGTGACATCAGATGGGTTTTCTCAGATCACTTCACATTTTAAAAATTTGTCTGCAGTTTGTTATAGTTCATGTAATAAGTACTTTTTAGTTTATATTTGTGTATTACTTTTAAACAATAAATGAATGTGAAATCCCAAATAAATGTCTTGTCTAAATTTATACAGCAGATGCTTTGTGATTATTAAAATGATGAAAATAGCTAAAAAGCCCATTTATCAGAAACAATGAATCAGTTGAGCTCGCTGATTCAGATGAATGAATGTTTGCAGCATCAAAACAAGGTCAAAAAGACACCGTTCATAGCTTTTACTTTGACAGAAGTTGACAAAAAGAAAAGAGCTGTAATAACTTTAAAAGCAGCTGCTGTAATGGATTCTGGAAGATCAAATCTTCATTTCTAGATAAGAAAAGGACTTTTGAACTAAGGCTACTGAAACTGTTGCTTTATTGCACTTATATTGTCTCATAATAAACTTTACTCTTGGTTTTAAATAAACTGTTTAATGCTGCAAATGTTTCTATTCAACCATAATTTAAATCTGAATCTGAATTTTGATTCTGGTTATTTTATTATGGCGTTCCTGCTGTTATAATACAGGCCTGTGTATGATTCATAGATGTATATCAGTTCAGTAAATATTCAGTTTTAGTTTAATTCTAGGATGATTTATTGGTGTGACAAATATTACATTTGTATTTTCATGGTGGCTGCAAACAGTTATAAAACAAAATGAAAATAGTAACATTACATAAATTAATAATTATATATATATATATATATATACAGTATTGTTCAAAATAATAGCAGTACAATGTGACTAACCAGAATAATCAAGGTTTTTAGTATATTTTTTATTGCTACGTGGCAAACAAGTTACCAGTAGGTTCAGTAGATTGTCAGAAAACAAACAAGACCCAGCATTCATGATATGCACGCTCTTAAGGCTGTGCAATTGGGCAATTAGTTGAAAGGGGTGTGTTCAAAAAAATAGCAGTGTCTACCTTTGACTGTACAAACTCAAAACTATTTTGTACAAACATTTTTTTTTTCTGGGATTTAGCAATCCTGTGAATCACTAAACTAATATTTAGTTGTATGACCACAGTTTTTTAAAACTGCTTGACATCTGTGTGGCATGGAGTCAACCAACTTGTGGCACCTCTCAGCTGTTATTCCACTCCATGATTCTTTAACAACATTCCACAATTCATTCACATTTCTTGGTTTTGCTTCAGAAACAGCATTTTTGATATCACCCCACAAGTTCTCAATTGGATTAAGGTCTGGAGATTGGGCTGGCCACTCCATAACATTAATTTTGTTGGTTTGGAACCAAGACTTTGCCCGTTTACTAGTGTGTTTTGGGTCATTGTCTTGTTGAAACAACCATTTCAAGGGCATTTCCTCTTCAGCATAGGGCAACATGACCTCTTCAAGTATTTTAACATATGCAAACTGATCCATGATCCCTGGTATGCGATAAATAGGCCCAACACCATAGTAGGAGAAACATGCCCATATCATGATGCTTGCACCTCCATGCTTCACTGTCTTCACGGTGTACTGTGGCTTGAATTCAGAGTTTGGGGGTCGTCTCACAAACTGCCTGTGGCCCTTGGACCCAAAAAGAACAATTTTACTCTCATCAGTCCACAAAATGTTCCTCCATTTCTCTTTAGGCCAGTTGATGTGTTCTTTGGCAAATTGTAACCTCTTCTGCACATGCCTTTTTTTTAACAGAGGGACTTTGCGGGGGATTCTTGAAAATAGATTAGCTTCACACAGACGTCTTCTAACTGTCACAGTACTTACAGGTAACTCCAGACTGTCTTTGATCATCCTGGAGGTGATCATTGGCTGAGCCTTTGCCATTCTGGTTATTCTTCTATCCATTTTGATGGTTGTCTTCCGTTTTCTTCCACGTCTCTCTGGTTTTGCTCTCCATTTTAAGGCATTGGAGATCATTTTAGCTGAACAGCCTATCATTTTTTGCACCTCTTTATAGGTTTTCCCCTCTCTAATCAACTTTTTAATCAAAGTACGCTGTTCTTCTGAACAATGTCTTGAACGACCCATTTTCCTCAGCTTTCAAATGCATGTTCAACAAGTGTTGGCTTCATCCTTAAATAGGGGCCACCTGATTCACACCTGTTTCTTCACAAAATTGATGACCTCAGTGATTGAATGCCACACTGCTATTTTTTTGAACACACCCCTTTCAACTAATTCAACTAATTGCCCAATTGCACAGCCTTAAGAGCGTGCATATCATGAATGCTGGGTCTCATTTGTTTTCTGAGAATCTACTGAACCTACTGGTAACTTGTTTGCCACGTAGCAATAAAAAAATATACGAAAAACCTTGATTATTCTGGTTAGTCACATTGTACTGCTATTATTTTGAACAATACTGTATATAAACTGTAAATAACAGAAATAGTATTAAAGAAGAAAATGAAATAGGGGTGAGATGAGACACTTATCCCACGAGACAGACAAGATATGAGACTGGATTCAGAGATGAGACAAGAATTTGAGACACAAAATGCTAAAAAAAAAAATAATAATAATAAAAACTTTATGAAATTACACTTTTTTAAAATTAATTATATGCAATAATAAACAACAAGTAAATCAAAGCTGCACGATTCTCTTATGATTCTGATCAAAAAGATATTAGAAAACTAAACAAATGGCGAGTGAATGGAGTCATTGCCTCAATTCATAAAGAATTGTTTCACAGCTAGAATCTCCTGAAAGAATGATTCAGTCACAAATACTTTTTAAACGGGCAGTTATCTCCACCTACTGGCGGATAAACGTCATAATGTATACAAGTGTGAAGATACTTTCGTTTTGATCGCTGCTGTAAAGAATAAGTGTTTATACCCGAACTATAAACTTTTATCCCAGTTCTTCTGTTATTTAAATGTCTATAACACAGAAATAATGATGTGTGGTTGAAAAGGCTGTTTTATGGTTGATCTGACTGAACTAGTCACATCCCTAAAATGAAACATTACAGATTGTTCATAGTTTTGGCCACATGATGGTTCCAAAAACACCAGATTCAGGTTATAAACCCTTCCTGATCCAATTCAGTGGAAAACGTTGGTAAAAGCTTCGTTTCGCCATCACTAAACACGTTTAGACCACTCTCTTATATCTTTAAAAATAAAACTACAATATATGTCTTAATATTTATGATATATAAACATCATATTATTGATATAAATAATAGAACAGGATGTCAAAAAAGTATCTTTTGTTCTTTTAATCTCTAGCAGATCTGACCAATCGGATCACAGCTTCAACTGTATCGCATGATGGATGTAGACTTCTGTAAATAAATAGCATTTTCAATAAGCTGACTTTAGTCTCCAGATGAATACAAAAACTGAACTTTTTACTTGAGTGTAAAAAACATTTTTCAAAATCAAGCCTTTAGAAAGAGGAGTGTAACTGGTGTGTATTGACTTAGTTAAATTTGCTTTCTTTTCTTTCCTATATTGTATTATTATGTTTTTATATGCTGTTTATATCGTTATAAATTGTATGTGTTTCAAACACTGATCTCTATAAATTAATACACACGTGAACAAATACACACCCTCTTTCATTGACACTCTCTCTCTCACACATCCTTTCTCTCTTTCCCATACTCATGGTGCTGACAGTGATATTACGGTTTAGAAATTAAGAATATGTTTCTGCACATATGCAGTGCTACGCATCAAAAAAATATGAGTGGTATGATATAAACATCACCGAAAATATTTCCATCCTTCTGCTAGGACCACTCCTATGCATTGCCCTATTCTCCTACTCGTCTAAAGGCCAGACTCAGTGAAGCTTTGACTAGAGTGAAGTCTAGAGCGGGAGAAGCAAAATGCAAAGACCCGGGAACAGAAAGCAAAGAAAACCGTAAAGATCTGAAGGATGATCTGAAGGAAAAGAACCTTATAAATGAGGAGTTGAAAGAAAGGCTTGGCTTCCACTCTGGTAAAACAAATTGATAATACATCCTTGAATTGTATGTTGTTTACGCTCTTTATCAGACTACAAAGGTATTATTTCAAGGGAACTTTAGAATAGGGATGTTCCGGTACTAGTACCGGTACCAAACGGTACCTGGTCTAATTAAATTTGGAAGTGATCATCCCTATCCCCTTGGAGCGGGGACTTTGGAGGGAGTAGTGCATGTGCGTGCCATTAAGTAGTCGTTAGGAATGAACTTTGCAAAAGGAGCGACATAATTTCCTCATTATCTTCAGCTGAGATGTTCCCGTGACAGCAGATTCACTGATGGACATCGACATAAAAACAATATACATTTAATGATTTAAAAAGTTTTAAATATATTCGTTTTTATATATTATATACTGTAAAACCTGACAAATAACTTAACTCAAACCGTTTGAGTAAACAGACTGTCTTGATTTAAACCATGTAAGTTTTAAAACTTTGCATTCAAGTAATTAAGTGATTAACTAAGAGCTGATTGAGAATCAGGACCAGTTTCTTCCCTCAGGCAATCCATCTTATGAACAGCTGATAACAACTGCGGACACACTACACTTTATATTTATATACACATACACTTATTTATCTAACACACATACTTAGTATACACTTAAATTTTGCACATAATATACATGTACATACATAACTGCATTTTGTAAATATACCTGCCTACAATTGCCAATTTGTATATTGTCATCCACTATCTACTTATTTCTATTTTTTATTCTTTCATTATGTGTTTTATGTTCTGTCGCTGTCATTCTGTTGTACTGCGGAGCTTCTGTCACGAAAACAAAATCCTCGTATGTGTAAACATACCTGGCAATAAAGCTCATTCTGATTCTGATTCTGATTGAGAATTAGTGATGAACAGCTGCTGTTAACAAACAGAATCACTGAAGAAAAGAGAAACACAAGAACTACTACAACTGACTTCAGACACAGCCTTAGATGAAATCAACTGAAATAAAATACATGAAATCTCTCAAGATCTGATTAAACAACCCCACAAACAGCATCACCAGCTCCACTTATTAATAACCAGACTGACTTTATTTCTGTCAGACGTCTACAGAAGATCTTATTGAGAATGAACTAAGGTTTAGATGTTGATTTATTGTTTCATTTGAAGTAACCATGTTAGAGATCAGTGTTTGCTTTAGTTGAGCTCTTGACCCTTGACTGCTGTCTTTGTCTTTTCTTTGGCTGTTATAACTGAGTGTTTCTAAAACATGTTCGTTGTATCTCAAAAGCCCAGAGAAAATATTAACAGATATTGGTTGTTACGCAGCTTTCTGGTGTTGACAACTGTCAATTATGGAGCTGTTGAGAGTCCAAAAACTGACAAAGTGCATGATTAGTTTACTTCATTATAATGGAATATGTTTAAAGAGCCTGTGGTTTCATCAACATTAGTTTACAAAAAATTACTGAACACTTAATTCACATTCATCTTTTTTCTATGGCAGTAATTAGTCACACACAGACATCAATAATCAGAATATGAACCTCAACAATGGTGACACACACACACACACAAAAAAAATAAAAAATAGCAATGCATGCTGGGCATTATTATAGTACAAAACTAATATATGGCTCTCAGCATGCTCTGCTGCATTTTATTGTAATTATGATCACGATTGTTGAGGTTCATATTCTGATTGTTGATGTCTGTGTGTGACTGTTTGACACTGTAGAAGACCTCACTGTTTAGAAAGTCTTTTATATTAAATTATTATCACAGAATTACATATCATCACTTTTATAATATTATCTAACTAATTAAACACATTTCAACAGAAGTTACACTCAGATCATTTAACAATTGCTAATTTCAATAATTGATGATTTTTATCTATGGGGTAAGTAAAAAAATGCTAATGGCATTTCTTCTGGGCTTTTGAGTTATAATAAACATGTTTTAGAAACACACGGTTATAACAGCCAGAGAAAAGACTAAAACAAAAGTCAAGGGTCAAGAGCCCAACTAAAGCAAACACTGATCTCTAACATGGTTACTTCAAATGAAACAATAAATCAACATCTAAACCTTAGTTCATTCTCAATCAGATCTTCTGTAGACGTCTGACAGAAATGAAGTCAGTCTGGTTATTAATAAGTGGAGCTGCTGATGCTGTTTGTGGGGTTGTTTAATCAGATCTTGAGAGATTTCATGTATTTTATTTCAGTTGATTTCATCTAAGTCTGTGTCTGAAGTCAGTTGTAGTAGTTCTTGTGTTTCTCTTTTCTTCAGTGATTCTGTTTGTTAACAGCAGCTGTTCATCACTAATTCTCAATCAGCACTTAGTTAATCACTTAATTACTTGAATGCAAAGTTTTAAAACTTACATGGTTTAAATCAAGGCAATCTGTTTACTCAAACGGTTTGAGTTAAGTTTACTGGTCGGGTTTTACAGTGTAGCATATTTTTAAATCGTATTTAAATATTAAATGTATGTTTATTTGCAACGGTTATGCTAACAACAATAAAATAAAAAATAAAAAAAATAAACATTTATAACAGTAAAACAGCGACATCTGCTGACGGACACATGCTGCGCTGTCACAGGAACATCTCAGCTGAAGATAATGAGGAAATTTTGTCGCTCCTTTAGCAAAGTGCTTTCCTAACGAATACTTAATGGCACGCACATGCCCCACTCACTCCAAAGTCCTCACTTCAAGGGGATAGGGATGATCACTTCCATTTGGAATTTGCCCAGGAACCGTTCGGTACCGGTACTAGTACCGGAACATCCCTACTTTAGAACAAGTTTGTATTAAGTGAAACTCAGATCTTCAAGTGGACCTCTTTTCAAAGCAGGGCAATGAATACACCAAGGACCAGAGAGAGTTTGCCCTCACACTGCACCTCCATGGTCCGAAAGCCTACAGTTACCTGAGGGACCCTCTGCATCTTCCCCTGCCACATCCACATACATTGCAACGGTGTAGTATGTTTTTTTTTTTTTTTTTTTTTTACACTTTTTAAACATACTGGTTAAAATACTTAAAACACTTCAGCCATACATAATATACAACAAACAGGGAACTGATGTAGAAGTCTTTAGGTAGTATGTGCTATTTTCACTATTTTTTGAAAGTCTTGGAAAAAAGAACAATCATAGAAAAAAATGAAAAAGTGCCCAAAATAGGGATCCAAGGGTTGAAGCACTTAAATAGCTATTTATTTTCTTTTTGTAAAGGTTGATGCAATCAGTGGATGCCAGGCCTGGGATCAACACAATGATGTTATACATGTTGCAGAGAAGACCCTGCTAAATATGGCTCTGTGGCCCTCATGTTGGATGCCATGGCCATCAAAAAACATGTCCAGTACAATCCCTATACCCAGAAAATCATCCCCTTGGAATTATAAGGTTCTCTCTGCATTCCGAGTAGTTTTGAGATATTCAGCTTCAAAGTTTTTGCATTTCATTCCACTTTGTAGATAGAACCTTATTGTTTTTTTAAAAATAATGTTTAAATAATCACATAATGTAAATAAGTTCTCACAGAATAACAATATGGGAATAACTCAATTTTGACAAAAATATCAGATAGAACCTTATAATTCCAATGGGACGAAAGTCTGGATATGTGGATATAGCGAGTGGCATGGATGAGACTGATTTAGCCACAGAGGTGCTTGTTTGTGTTGATGGACGCTTGTCACATGTTGAAACTGGCACGCAACATGTTGCAGGCTTACAGCCCGATAACCAGCGCCACTGGAGAAATCAGCTGGTCATACATCGTTGAGCTCAACAGTGTGCAAAAGATGGACTGCATGCGGCCCACAAGATAACGAACAAGCATGTTCACTTTGATGGCCAGAAGATGAAGGTGTCCCTGGCTGCTCAAACACTGAGTCAATCTGTAGTGATAGCACTGCACACACTGAGGGACCTTGGTTATTCAGTTTAAAAACTGTGAAGCAACGGCAGAATTCACTGAGGTAATATAACATGCAAACATTGTTATATAACACCGCATATTCTGCATGAAATCCAACTCTGTTTATACATACCTGTAGAGGGAAATCCAAGCAGAGCTGGGTACTAAAAAACTTACTTGTTTTATATATTGAAGTTAGATTATAATTTGATCTCCATGATGCAATACCACTGTTTGGGGTGATATATCATTTAACAGAGCCTTATGCTTTTTTTAGATGATTGACAGGTTGTTTGACTTCCTGAACAGCCTGAAATTGGTACCTTCTGGGTGGGCAAATTGTAGTAGAGATTTTATTTTTATTTTTATACCTATAAACATGGTTCTACAGTTACCACCTTACTTACCTTTTATAGCCTATATCTGTTTTCTATATAGAAGATATATCTATTATAACTCTGACTGACATTAAACATCTGTGTAATCTAAGAGTATAAATGTTTTTATTATTACTATTTTATTTTAGGAGGCTGGAATAACAAACCAACTGCACCTTCCTCAGTAGAAATAAATGCGAGCCTTCCTCTCACTTGGAGGTCCACGTGAAGAAGGGCGTTGTTCTACCGGAAGTGGACTGTGGATCCTGGCGGTTAAATTAGCAATTAAATTGAAACGCTCTGTAGGGTTTTTGCTTCTATCCTCTTTGAAAAACATCTTGTAGTATATTATTATTAGGCTATTTTTTTTTTTAAAGAAATCTTGAAACAATTTCGCAATATTGTCAGATAAATGTTCCATTAATTCTGTAAGAAGCACTGAAGATACGCTGTGTTCTAGACAAAGGTGAGCCTTCCCTGTCCGAGTTACAGGAAAATATTATCACTCTTACCCTGAAAATTAATCAAAGGGCAGACTCGCTCGAGAAAATGATAATTACCAACTCAAACTCAACTGAGGATCTCAAAACATATTTAAATCACCTGTACGTTGAGATTCAAGGTCTTAAAAATGTCAAAACTAAGATCGCTGAGAAGATTGCACGGCAACAAAAATCGCTTGTAATTCTGGAAGAGCGAATCGCAGATGCTGAATGTTACAAAAGATGTGCTTATGTCTCAATGGTCTCTCTGAACAACCAAACGAAGACATAAAAGTGAAAGTTCTTGAAATTTGCAACGTCGTTTCTCCAGAATCTTGCCGGAAGGGCTTTGATGTCATTGCTCACAGGCTCTGCAAACCGCAGTCAGGCAGGATTCGTGCCGTTATTATTCTGTTCGCGTTGCGATCTGTGCGAGATGCCGTATGGAGGAATGCCAAGAACAGTGAATTCATGAAACAACGCAAGCTTCGCTTCGTAGAGGATCTGACCAACGAAGAAAAGGACAAACGATCTCTTCTGTGGCCACATGTGAAGAAAGCATGTGAAGACATCAAGAAAGCCTACTATATCAGATCCAAAGCTTTCATTGAAGGTTGAACGTGGAAGGCCAAAAGATAAACTGAACAATGCAAATGAACTGATCTACAAACTGAGGCATGTCTACATACAAATAACTTTAATTATGCTTACATTTAAGTCAACAAAGTTATTTGTTATTGTTGTTGTTCATAATATGTAGATTTCAGATTAGGCTAGTTACAATTTATTGAACCTGTTTCAAGAAGTACAATGTTAAATCTGTTCTGCTACTTTAAAGGTGCTGTAGGGAACTTTTGTAAAAATATATTTTTCACATATTTGTTAAACCTGTCATTATGTCCTGACAGTAGAATATGAGACAGATAATCTGTGAAAAAAAATCAAGCTCCTCTGGCTCCTCCCAGTGCTCCTATTGCCATTTGCAGTTACAGACCGCTCCTGGTAAGAAATCAACCAATCAGAGCTGCGGTCCGTAACTTTGTTTGTGTTCAAAATGTAGAAAAATGAACATAATAAGCGAGTACACCATGAATCCATTTTCCAAACCGTGTTTTTAGCTTGTCCTGAATCACTAGGGTACACCTATAATAAGTGTTTATATTCGGACTATTTAGATTGCTTCGGGGATACCGCGGCGGAGTAACCCAGTACCTTTGTGATTCTTCATAGACATAAACAGAGAGAAGTAGTTCTGGCTACGATGTTCTTCCGCAAGACGCAAGCAGTTCTGTTTATTAACCGCTAGAGCGTCAAAAGTTCCCTTCCGCAGCTTTAACCTGAGGATAGTTCAAACCCTCTACATACTTCTGTTCTCTTATCTTCTGTAATTACTTCCTAATGGAGCTATCACTTATCTCTCGTAATGTAAAGGGCGTTCGAGATATTGTAAAAAGAAAAGCAATATTTTTGTTTTGTAAAGAAATTAAAGCAGATTTTATTTTTTTACATGAATCCCACTCAAGTGCAGAAGACGTTTTGTTCTGTAAGAGCCAGTGGGGTGATGAGATCTGGTTAACACATGGAACTAATCATGCAGCTGGTGTGATCACTTTGAAGGGCAAATTTAGGGGGACAATTCTTTATAACCAATGTGATGTCAAAGGTCATTGGGTTATTTTAGTTATTGAAACCATCAGTAATATGTTTATATTATGTAACATATATGGATATATAATTCTTGTGTTCTGAATCCAAATCTGTTGGACACTAGATGAAAACGTAACTATTCTCTCAACTAAATTTCCAAGGGCAAAGGTAATTATTGGTGGAGATTTTAATATGGTTCATGAAAATGCTCTAGATAGATCCCCCCCCCCCCCAGAGTCTTAATAAAAATAACAACCTCCAGAATTTTTTGCAATAATTTCGCTCTCATAGACATATAACAGAAACCCCATTGTTAGACAATTTACAATGAGCAATAAGCAAATGACTCACTAATCGAGAATTGACTTTTGGCTAATTTCCTCAGAATTACAACAAAATGTTTTGCAAACTAAAATATGACCTTCTATCCTCACTGATCACATAGTTTTAACTTTAAACATTAAATTTGAAGTTGTCCGATGTAATTGTAGAAATGCAGGCTATTGGAAATTAAATAATTCTTTTTTGCACCTTCGAGATTATGTGGAGCATATCCAAACATTAATAAATAAATACTGGACACAGGCAAAAATGTGAAAGGAATATTGGCACAGTTTGGGAACTATTAAAGCTTGAAATAAGAAAATGTAGCATTCAGTTTGGAAAAAAGAACACGTATTCAAGACATAATCAAAGAGATTTCAAATTCAACTCAGTCACCTACCCACCCATCAAATAGTGATGATTTAGAAAATTTACAGAAAGAATTAGACTGTATTTATCAAGAAAAAGCCAGAGGCGCCTGGAAGAAGGTGAAAGGAACGGCAAATACTTTTTTAGTCTTGAGAAAAGAAATGCAGAAATAAACTTAATTAAAAATGTAAAAAATAACAGTACGGTTACTGAGGACCTAGGCATGATTTCTGAATTTGTCTCTAAATATTACACAGATATTTATTCTTTAGGAGAGGATCAAGACAATGCAATTCTTTTTAAAACAATTATAAGTCCAAAAACATTGTCTTTAGAAAGTAAAACAGAGTGTTCTCAAGACCTTTCTCTGAATGAAATTGAATTTTGTATTATAAGATAATGGCATCAATTTTTGCAAAACGTATGAAAAATGCATTAAATGAGATAATTGATAAAACTCAAAGTGGATTCATGAAAGGTCGTCACATTTCCTCTAATATTCGTTCAGTTATTGATTTAGTGCAGTACAGTAATTTATTGAAAGTAATTTATTCCTTCAAATGTATTGCAGCCAGTGAAAGACTAATTAAAATATGGCAACTTGCTGATGATTTCTTAGTTTTAGTACTGAGGTGGCTTTGAATATAACTAATAATTTTTCAAAATTCTCTGGAGTGAATTTAAATCTATCTACATGTGAGATCCTACAGCTCAAAAATAACCTATCCACTGGATGTAATATTCCTGTTAAAAGCGTGGTAAACTATTTGGGTATCAAAATCGCTAAAAATACTGATGCAATAGTCAACTCAATTCTTATACCTGTTATCGAAAAAATGCAAAAGAGTTGCACTTTATTTTACAGTACGTGTACTAACATGTACTTATAGTGTACTTACAGTGTATTTATCTAAGAAAGTTCTGGTAATACAAGGTAACTACATGGGGTAGGGTTAGGTTTAGGGTAGGTTCAGGGTTAGTACCTAGTTATTACATAGTTATTGTAATTACTATAATAAGTACATAGTATATACATGAGGAACAGGACTGTAAAATAAAGTGCTACCGATCTTTCTATTCAAGGAAGAATTTTATTAAGCAGAAGGTCTTTCGAGAGCAGCATACCTCCTGTCTTCACTTAGTGCCCCGAAGGTTACAGTATATGCTCATAAATGGAATAAATTCTCTTTAATTTCATCTGGAGAAACAAGCCTCATAAAATAAAAAAGTGTCCTTATTAATAAACTATCTGATGGTGGGTTATATATTCTTAATTTTACAATTTTCAACCAAAAAAATAAATAAAAAATAATTGGCTTAAAAACTTTTCAACATTGTCCCATATCATTTATTTGAAAAACTTATAAAAAATGTTTTTTTGTTGTTGTTGCAGTGTCCTTCTATAAATGGCAGACTTCCCCTTGCTTTGACCAATTATCACAAGCATCATTTTACTGGTCACTTTTGTACAAACACAATGTTTCTCCTAGCAGGTGTTTTATATTGAACAATGTTAATATCACTCATAATAACAAGTCATTGCATATGAAGCATCGAGTTCAGCTTAACGTATTAATTGTAAAAAAGGTTATTGACAAAAATGGGCAGTTATGCACACCGTAGTTTTATTACAAAATATGGGTTTTTTGTAAATGAAAAATTTAACAAAGTAATCAAGGCTATTCCTATAGTGGCATAATAATTTAACCACATTCATGTAAATATTCATAACACTTGACAAAATCTACAACTTTTTATAAATGGTCTCTCCATTTTTGACAAGAGTTTAAATAAGTTTTATAAGAAACTCCCTTAATGTTGGATCCCATCCTCCATGTAATTCAAAATGGCTTAAAGGTCCCATTTTTTGAAGCTTTGATTGTGTTTACAGTGTGCAATATAACATGTGTTAATGTTTTGCGTGTAAAAAACCAAAAGTATTTTTCATACAATTCACCTATCTGTATACCGCTGTTTTCACTGTCATAAAAACGGGCTGATGACTTCCTTGTTCTATAAAGTCCCTCCTTCAGAAATATGTTCTGATTGGGCCAGCGGTTCCGGTGTTGTGATTCGACACCAGATTAGAGCAGGCTGCCCTCCTGTAAACTGTTACGGTTTCGCTGCTGGAAGGAACACGAAGCCGAGGATAAACGAAATAAGGCTTTTATTATATCCAACACAGGGGATATCCAACATGGAGCACAGAGGTAGACACACTTAAGTAGCAAGTAGACCCGACAAAACAGAACTGAAAGGACAAGGCTTATGTACAAGGGATAATTGGGGAAACACAGGTGGATGGCATGACTAAATTAACAGGGACATGGAACACATGGGGAATAGAATAGACACACCTGGGAACTAATCAAACCAAATACGGAAGACAGAAACTGGGTCACAGGGGCAAAAACACACTAAATGGGTCCAGGTATGTAACAGTACTCCCCCCTCCCGGTAGGTGCGTCCTCGCACTGTAGAAACAGAGGGAGGCGTGGGTGGGAACTTGGGAGGAGGTTCCGGTGGAGGACAGAGTCCCAGGAGGGGGCCAGCAGACAGGGACCACGGAGGAAGGAGCCAGGGATGAGACGATGGAGGGAGGAGCCAGGGAGGAGACAGGAGCAGGAGCAGCCAGATGGTCCACCAGAGACCATCCAGGACGGAGATCCATGGTGGAGTCGACGGCGGGAGGAGCCATGGTGAAGGAGGGGTCGACGACACCAGGGGGCCGACAGGCGGAGACTGCACTGGTGGGTGAGGAGCCCAAGATGGAGCAGTACAGCCGCAGAGCCAGGGTGACGTCGAAGATCCGGAGGGCCTAGGTGGAGCAGAAGGCTCAGGCGACCAAGGCGGAGACGGGGGTCCTGGAAGACCGCTGTGGAGCCGGAGCGACTGAGGATGGAGGTGGAACCAGAGGGAAGGAGGAGCCTGACAGAGCCGGAGGGATGGAGTGACAAGGTGGAACCAGAGGAGTGGAGTCCCGAGGTGGCGGATGGTCGACGACTGACCAAGGTGGAGCTGGAGGGACGAGGGAGCCCGGTGGAACAGGTGGGATGCCAGGCCACGGTGGAGACAAGGGAGCTAAGAGCCAAGGCGTAGCCGCTGGGTCGAAGGACCGAGGAGGAGTCCAGGGCTCAGAGGCTGGAGGCGGAGACAGGGCCTTAACGCGCCAAGGCGGAGCTGGAGTCTGGCAGTCCAGCGGCGAACCATTGCGCCCAGATGGCGCGGACTGAGGGTGAGCTGCGGGACTGACTGGCACCAGCAGGGATGACGAGGAACTGGCTGATCTAGGAGGAGGAGAGAGAGGAAGGATGGGAGGAAAGACAGGAGGATCAGGGCTGGATGGAACCAGCGACAGTGGAGCAGAGGGACTGGCAGGTTTGGGGGGAGGTGGGAGAGGGAGGCTGGGAGGGAATACAGGAGACACAGAAAATTCAGAGCTGGGCGGAACCAGCGGAGACACAGAAGATTCAGAGCTGGGCGGAACCAGCGGAGACACAGAAGATTCAGAGCTGGACGGAACCAGCGGAGAAACAGGAAAATTAGGGATTACCTCCATAGACCAGTCCATCAGATCCAGAAGTTGCTCCATATTACCCGAGACCGGATATAGCTCACCCTCAGTCGTGGATCTGTGGGCAGGGCTTTCGTCCACACCCTCGATCTCCACTAAGACTCCCACGATGCACGGTGTTGCCGGCTCACACACCTGGTCAGTCGCGCTCTCGAGATCCTGCTCCTTGTCACTGTATGGCTCGGTCTCTGCGGCTGCGGTGGGCTCTGGCTCCGTGTGGCGGGATGGTGGCTGGCTGGTCTCTGGGTTGGGAGTGGGACTGGCGAGATCCTCCATGGGGCAGACGGTGAGAGGTGACCCATTTCTCGCCAGAGATCACTCCACGAGTGCGGCGAATTCCTCCCGAGGACCATCTTTGGGTGACAACGCTCTGCACTTGGAGTTCAGGCTGGTGTTATAGAAGGTGCAGAGCGCGTAGTCTGGGTAGCTGGTGGCATTCGCTAGCAGAAGAAACCGTCTGGTGTGGTCCTCGAGAGAACGTCCTTCCTGCTCCAGCAGGAGGAGGAGGAATTCGGGGCTATAGAGGGGATCCATTGACACACTACGGAAAGAAAAGACTGTGAAAAAAACGGAAAACAAAACGGAGGGAAACACGCAATTTTAAACTTTGTGGGTCAGGTCTTCTGTTACGGTTTCACTGCCGGAAGGAACACGGAGCCAAGGATAAATGAAATAAGGCTTTTATTATATCCAACACAGGGGATATCCAACATGGAGCACAGAGGTAGACACACGTAAGTAGCAAGTAGACCCGACAAAACAGAACTGAAAGGACAAGGCTTATGTACAAGGCATAATTGGGGAAACACAGGTGGATGGCATGACTAAATTAACAGGGACATGGAACACATGGGGAATAGAATAGACACACCTGGGAACTAATCAAACCAAATACGGAAGACAGAAACTGGGTCACAGGGGCAAAAACACACTAAATGAGTCCAGGTTTGTAACATAAACGTGATTGGACTAGTTTTGAGAAGCAAGTGGGAAGGAGCATGTGCTGGAGATGTACTTATAATCACAGAAGAGTTTTTACTGACGAGATGCGCATGAAAATCGCATTCATTTTTTTGCACAGCCCTAAAGTCTAGTTAACAAAGCTAAACAGTGTTGCCCTTTGTGTAGTAAGTTACAGAAACTGTTAAACGCACCAACTTAAACAATAAAATACCCTTACCGTTTGTGGTCCACAACGCCTTCTCCAGACAAAGAGGGAACTACTCCATCTTTCAAGAATAATCTTTGTGCGAATCCGGCATTAAACTGATTGAGATTGAGGAAGATCGCGATTGTAGGCGAATTCTGTTAAATAAAATATCTCGCTTGGCATTGAACTTTGAGCTTTTAATTTTACAGATATTATTTATACTCTAACAACAACATTACACACTAACTAAAGTTTAAAACATGGGATCACGAAGAAGGGGACCTTTAAACCTCACTCATATCTTGGCGCATACATCTGGATGTTACCATATAAATGTAATTCCTTGAAAAAGTTAAAGAAGTACTTTACAAAATTATTGACAGATGTTATCCTGTAAATGCAGCTGTTAGCAGATATATTCAGTGTTTGTGATAAGTGTTGTAAGTGATAAATGATACCTTTTGTAATGTATCTGTTGAAGATACTGAACATTTATTTTTCTATTGCCCTTTTTCTATTTCATTTTGGGTTGACTTTAAAATAGACATGATTTATATATATATATATATATATATATATATATATATATATATATATATATATATATATATAAAATAAACAAAGCCCTTAATGTAGAACCTCATGATATTTTACCCTTTTTTTCTTATTATTTATATTGTCTTTTTATATGTACGTTTGTATTCAATTATAATTTTTGTTGTTGCTGCAGTTATGTTTTGCATGCTTTGAGATGTGCAATGTTTCCCTGTTCACATTAAGTCTTTGTGTGATAGAACTGAATAAAAGAAAAAAAAAAGTAGAAATAAATGCAAGGGGCGCATTCATAGACATATATAGGTAGACGCCCCATCGAACGCTACTGCCTATTGGCACGAACGAGCCGTGGAGCCGCCATCTTGGACCGGTCGCCTGCTCTACTCAGTGTAACTTGTTTGCCAGGTGCAATGAGCTGTTAGCGCATTAAATTAATCATATCTCACTGAATACCTAACTGATTTTGACGCGGGTTTTTTGCTGTAAAGGTCATTCATGCAGTTATGATACAGGACACATGATTCAGCGTATTTTAATATTCATAATAGGCTTTACAGTGACATATTATATTCTGATATAATATATAAGTGACCAGACGCCCAAAATCTAAATATGTGAGGTAGGATATTTATAAATCACACACTACAAATATGATAAAGAAGCAGAAACCGATAGTTGCAGTAAAATAAGATATTTTAATAAGTTGAAGAAACAATTTATTATAATTTGTGACATATACACTCTCGCTGGTTCTCTCTCTCTCTCTCTCTCTCTCTCTCTCTCTCTCTCACACACACACACACACTTCTCCCTCACTCTCTCTCTCTCCATCTCACACACACACACTTCTCCCTCCCTCCCTCTCTCTCCATCTCTCTCTCTCTCTCTCACACACACACACACACACACACACACACACTTGTGAGGTTATAAGACAACTGCTCTCTTATAATTATTTCAAAAAAATCATGCAAAATGCAGAACCACCCAAGAGGGAGAGAGAGTGAGATGACAGGATGAGACAAAAAAATTGTATTTATTTTTGTTATAATTGTAATTTTATAATATTTAGATATGAATCCAACTGAATCCAACTTGTGAAAAGATATCTTTCAGGTAGTCAAATAGCAAATAGCATATAGTAGAGCTCTATAGCCATCTAGTGGTTAAAAGTGATTTTTTATTTTATTTTAAAACTTCATTTTCCAAATAATGGGTATAAATGTTACATTAAATAATTTAAAATTATCCATGTTATCCCCATGAATGAAAGTTAGAAATCTGTGTCTTTTATAAAGTGAATTTTACATAAAATGCTGTTTTTTTACGTAAAAAGCCTATTTAAATAAATATTTATTTATTTATAGAAATTTAGAAGATATCATAAATCCTCCAAAAACTGCACGAATGTTGAGTAAAAACATTAACAAACAGAGTAAAATTACATTTGTAAAAAAAATATATTATCTTGTTACAAAATTAAATGTTATTGTCAAAAAACACGAGTGCGGACAGGAAACGAAGACCATCAGAGGGTTAATATACATTACTTCCTGAAATCACGTGCGCAAACACAAATAACAATAGTAGTAATAATAGTTATGTTAAATCTTACTTGTGAAAAGTAATCCCGAGCCGTACTTGCGATGGTCCGCCGATTAGAACAGGAAAATGCTGCACAGTGCTCAGGCATCTTAACTGCTGCTACGCAACGAAACTAGGAGTACGACCGGTTCAAGATGGCGGCCGCAAATCTCGTCGCCCAGCGGCCAATAGGGCGTCTACTTATATGATGTCTATGGGCGCATTGGGGACCCATCCAAGATGGCGGCCGCGCTGATACGTCTGTTTCTATCGGGTAACGTGGCAGTCACGTGGCTTCGAGACGTGATTCTACGTGCCGGGTACAAATTTCATTTCAACAAAAAGCTCCAATATCTCGTTTCTAATTCATCAGAGATAACGTTACCGCGGTTAAAGGATGGGAAACTACATTTGGCTGATTCTGTTTGCTTTTATCGTTGAGGGTAAGACATTAATTTGACTTTTTTAACACTTTATGTTTTTCGTGAAGAAAAAAATGTAATTTTAAACACTTTCCATCAACATTTCACTAAAAATCTTGCTTTTTATTCATCGCTGTTTTAGGCATTAGCATAAAAACATAAGTACAATGAATTTGCTCTCATAAATCCACTTTATGGAAGTTTTTTTTTTTTTTTTTTTTAATTCTTGTTCTGGACTCCGATGAAAGTGACGGGGTTTCTTTAAAACGCTTTTGATCACTTATTTCTAATCCAAGCTAATGTTACATATGTATCTGTATATTCATAATGCTCGTTGTTTAAAATGAAACATGTCTGTAGATAATAATATCGATAATAGTCAGAGATATCAGATGTGGCTGATGTCTTTGATGATATCAAGACGATTAATATTATTAGATGTCTATGTATGTAAATGTCATTTGCCGATCAAATGCAACTAAAACTCCAACTCAAAAAAAAAAAAAATCAACCACATTTAAGAAACTTCCCCTGCTCAAATTTTTTATTTTGTTAATATTTTTTTCTGAAGAAAGATATATAGTGATGATAAAATATTACACATTAAATATGATGACAAAATATGTGATGACAAAATATTACACATTAAATATAAAAAATAAACAAATACATTTAATAAAAGGAAAATAAATAAATAAACGATGTGATAAAAACAAAAATAGTTAACTTGTAATAAAATGTAATCCTGAATTATATTTAAAATGACCTTTTCATTTTTCATTCATTTTTATTCTTTTTAACTTTAATTTACTTATACTTTCATTCATTTTTATATTTAAATAATTCATTTTTTAATGTATTTATTAATGTTTATTTATTATATGAATTTATTTATTCCCACATGTATTTATTTTCAGATTTTTTTATTCATTTATTTTTACTTTCCATGTGCAACATGGAACTGAGGGAGGCGGTCCTTGTGGATACTCAGACTCAATGCTTTTTGGAAAGGCGACCCACTGGCATAAAGTTAGATTGATTTTAGAAGCTCGGTATTTGCAAATTCAGGGACCATCACTAAAGTTAAATACATTAGGATACACGTTTCTAATTCCAATAGCATTTTAAGAGAAAAGCTTACAGTCACAAAACCAACTGTAAAGTGTTATTTCACCAGTCAGGTATATTCAGTAATATTTACATATGATTTGAGTTTATTTTATAGATATAAAAAAATCTTAACACATATACCAATGTCGTAACCTTAGAGATGGTCCCTAAACTTGCAAATATCGAGCGTCTAGCGCAACTTTATGCCAGTGGGTGGCGTTCCAAAAGCATTGTGAGCCTGAGTAGACCACAGAGACATTTAGTGCAACTGGTTTTATGATAAACATGCTCACAATGTTTTTGGGAGTCTTTTCTTTGTGATTACAAAATGAAGACAAGCCTTGACCTCCACCGAGTGCCTTCTTTCTAGAGTCGTCATCAGCCAGACTCATAGGCTGCATCCGAAAACTGGAAAATGCTGCCTTCGGAGGATGCATTCCAAGGTAGGAAGGCATTAAGGCACGTCCGAATTCAAAATTAGCTTCACTTCCTGTCTCCTGAGATGCCGTCATCTGGCCGATTTCTGAAGGCAGCATAGATGTATCCTTCGCTGCCTTTGATATCCCACAATCCTGTGTGTTCCATTCCGTGAGAGTGAAGCCAAAAAATAAAGATGGCGTCTGAAAGTTGTGTTCGGTGGTCAGTTTGTGTGTAAATGTATGTTTCTGATCAACATTTTTCACTTTTTATGCTATTTCTAGCGAGAAATGAATATTGCAGTAATGAAATATACACCTAGTTATCACCAAAGCTCTCTATATTTTGCTGTAGATCATTAAACCATTACGCTGCCTCAGAAGCCTGTCCGAGATCAGTTTCATGAGTTGCCTTCGTGCAAAAACGCTGCCTGCAAAGTCATTGCCTGATTAGACAGCAAGGCAGCAAGTCACCTGCCTAAGTTTTCGGATGTTGGTGGATCCGGACTTAATGACGCAACTATGAGGATAAGTAACTGAATTCAGTCGCTATTAATTAACTAGAAATAATAATGTGAATCTGTGAAAATATATTGGAGTTCTCCAGTCGATCTGGCACATCCAACTCTCAAACTCTGATCTCTATTTTTAGTTTAGTCAGAGGCTTGGCTTCTGCTTGAGCTCACCACCATCAGTGATGTTTTTATAACATCATTTATTTATTTATTTATTTTCCTTTTATTACATTTATTTATTTATTTGTAATATCTGCCGGATTGGTCCTCCCTCCGAATAGTCTTCAAGTTTGTTGTGAAAATTCTACAGTAATTCAGTAACAATTTGTAGAGACTGAGAATGAAAAACCAAACAGAGTTTTGTCTTTGTACTGCTTTAATTCTCTGCAGAGTATGATCTGCAAAGAGATGACACACAGACTCACAGCCCACCTTTTTTAGTATGTAAAAAAAGATACATTGAAGAACAGATAAGCCCCTTTGAATTTGCATGTTTTTTTTTTTTTTTTTTTTTTTTTTTAATGGAACATAGTCATTCCTAACATAGAAGCAAGCTATAAATAAAACAATAACTCTTATATTTGATTATATGTAAAAGTCTTAAGCCCTATTCGGACGGGACTACAGGAAGTCGTTAGAGAAATCTGTGTTTCACAGATGTACTTGGTGATTTGTACTGGCCATCGGGATCACCGGGACATTTCCCAGTGGCCTGACGGTCATTCTGGCCGTCCGGCTGCCGCTGTGCAGTCGATCAGGCTGACGTGTATTAGGCTTGTATGCAACTGCGAATTAATTGACGGTTTTATGAATGTACGAATCATAAAACCGAATCATGAATCAACAAATGTATATAATGATAGATGTTTTAAAAGAGCATCTTAATGACAAACTAGCACACTGTTTTACATATGGGGATACAGTATTTTTTTAGTGCCAAAATTGACCAGAAATAGATTTTTCATTTCTAGCCTACCATATATAGCCTAGTGTACAATGCTTATTTATTTTGAAGGTGACGAAGGAAGCAACAGTAGCACTAGTGCTGCTGTTAGTGCTCCTGCTGTTGAACAAGAGAGGGTGGACAGTTCAGTTTTTGAGTCAGAGCAGGAACCTTCAGCTAAAGTTTAAGCTATAAGCAAAACTAAACATGCTGGCTATACTCTTAGAAAACATATGTGCTTTTATGATTTATAAGGTCATCAGTAGTAGGACTGTGATCATTGGGACATACAATTGATGGCTGCATAATTAATATAGATTATTGAAAGTGCTTATTTCAAATTGCAGAGAAACTCAATGTGCAGAGTGAGAGAGAGGGGGACTCAGGGAAAGATGATAGAGACAGTGAATGCCTTGATACTTCATGATACTTCATTTGATTATTTTGCCCGTTCACAGTCAAACGATTTTGATTTATTTTTTAAGTGTAACCCAATTCAAACAACTGAAAGAGCCAAAGAGTTTAGCAGTCTGGTGGACACATGAATTGGGTGGTGGTGACTGCAGAAACAGATGTGGCCTGGAGTGGAGTCAAATTCCCGGCCTGATTAACTGTCCCAGTCCACCACTGCTGCCACATCTGTGTTTTTCTCACACAACCTCTGTGATTACTCCAAAGCAAATTACCTACTGTTTTTCAGCAAACTTCTTGATCCTCTGAATTAACTAAACCCAGTTAAACTAAAGAAACCACACATTAACATGGTTTTGTTATACTAGCCATTTAGTATTTATTGTGTAATAATATTAATCCGAACGACTGTATGCAATATATGTGAGGTGTAGCAGAAATGAGTCGAACCAGACAAATCAAAGAGTCTATCAGAGCTGTGTGCATTGAAACGAGAGCCGAACTCCTCAGGAAGTCATAAATCAGTTCTAGTGCCACAAGAACCAAGCAAGATAACCAACCAACCAACTTGTTCACACAACAGCTTTCAACATTAACACCAATAGAACAATTATTAACAATTTTAATTCGAAGAAGAGATTGTCAAATTTATTGTTCGTGATTGAAATGCAACGCTGGACATCACATGTAAACCCAGGAGATCAAGTTAAATACTTGCATTGACTTCCCCCCAGCCAGCAGAACCAGACTGAAATTCCTAAGGGGGAAGGGCTTTAAACCTTTGTCTTCACAGAAAAGTCCCTTTGCCAGAGAATGGCAAAGAAACTGCTTGTTGTACATTATATATGGACCAGAATGAACTCAAAAAGACTTCTAAATGAATCGTTCCATTGCTTAACTCCATATTCATTTATGTGTAACCCACACATTTGACTATCATGTATAATCACTTATTGTGTATGTCTTTTGATTACTATAGGATACATAGTCATGTCTAGTATTGATATAATCGAATTTTCTTGCTTGATATTGTCCTGACAATCATTTATTTGTAAAATATATCATAATCATGTTATAGGAATCATGTGCAAAATTAGACCCTGTGAGGCAAGAACCACATGCTTGGTAAGATAAACAAATGATTTATGATCCCCAGACCCAAGACCATATCTGATTGGTCAAGGCAACATTTGAGGGGTGGCCAACAAGGTAGTTTAAATACTTTGGACCCCATGAAGTTTTGCTTTTAGTCTGCTTTTAGTTCCAGCCTTGCTCGTGCTATCAGTCATGCCTGCTCTTAGCTTTTAGCTTGTAGCTTTGCTACCTAGCTTTAGCTTTTGGCATCTAGCCATGCGGTTAGTCATCATTGTTCTTTGAGCGCGGTTCCAGCGTGCCTGCCTGCTGCTACTATGCCATGATGAGAAGGAACACAACCTAGTCTCGTCAAACTTTATTTCTTTTCTTTTCCGTTTGAGAGTTTCGTGTTCTGAGTTAAGTTTTGTAACATCGACCTCGTCTGCGCGTTTGAACTCCAACCAGCCACACAACTCCAGCTTCAGCCAACGCCCAAGCACGGGCTCCCCAAGACGTCACTTCAGCCAACTGAACTTCCAGCCAATCAGCGACACCGGGATACCCCTTTCAACTGGAGTCCCTTTCACAGCAAACGAAGGCAACGTATTCCCAGATATTTGTTGTGCTGGTGTATCTAATATAATTTTAACCCCATTGAGGAACTCAATGCGAGTGCTAATTACGTGATTGATGGTTGTTCATGTCTATGCAATTTAACGTATTGCTGTGAACTTGGAATTCCATATTTCCATTCTCTTAAACTCATCTTTCCCTAACTTTCGATCTTCCTGCAACTTGTGTGAATGTGTGTGTGCGTGCGTTTATGTGTTAGATTAGTTTATATGTCTTAGATTTATCTAATAAAGCCTTATTCATATTGAAAAGAGAAGTATCTTGTGTTTTGTGCTTACAAGTTAATGTCTTAAACTGCCGATCTTGTTACTGTGCTAATTAATAGTGTTTTCACTATAGTTTGGATATTAGTATCCAGCGCAGATTTGATGTTAAACGGCTAGTTCACTGAATCGCAGGGCGTCTCCGTGAACAGCCGTGAAACAGTGATTCTGTTCAAATTCCCTTTAAAATCTTAAATGATTCCCTTTGAGCTAAATTGACCTGTTTCCCTTACAGAGGTACGAATGCTTCGTGTGAGGTAAAAGTGTTTTGGCAGACATGGTCTGTCTTCAGTTTGCACTTGGCCTTCAGCCATTGTTTCCTCTCCTCTGCTGTGGCAAAAGCTTGCATAGCTGTAAGAGAATCAGAAGGGAGTGTAAATGAGTCATTGTTAAATGTTACACAGGAAAAAGAAGGTTCTATTCTCATATATCTATTAAAAAAACACAAAATCATCACTTTTGGAATGTGTGACGCTGACTTTGGTAGCAAAAGGGGAAGGGGAAGTCGTGGCCTAATTATTAGAGGGTTGGACTCCCAATCAAAGGGTAGTGGGTTCTAGTCTCGGGCCGGACGGAATTGTGGGTGGGGGGAGTGCATGTACAGTTCTCTCTCCACCTTCAATACCACAACTTAGGTGCCCTTGAGCAAGGCATTGAACCCCCAACTGCTCCCCGGGCTCCGCAGCATAAATGGCTGCCCACTGCTCCGGGTGTGTGCTCACAGTGTGTGTGTGTTCACTGCTCTGTGTGTGTGCACTTCGGATGGGTTAAATGCAGAGCACAAATTCTGAGTATGGGTCACCATACTTGGCTGAATGTCACTTCACTTCACTTCAAAATTGCTTCTAACAGTGCTGCTATTTTATCATTGTTTAGATCAGGCTTACCATCAGACTTTAGAAATGTCCTGTGTTTCCGATCATGACAAACCCCAAAAGAGTAACAAGAATTTGTGTAAATGGTAACTGTTTGTCCTTCAGCAATTTTGCAATCCTCCGCTAATGCTACCAATTCAGTCGCTTGCGCAGAGCAATGCGCGTGGAGCGCTCCAGATCTTACTGTTGCATATGCAGTGGTTACCCCTTAACTGGCTCTGTTTTTGCCAATTATTTGGGTCTCTAGATGCTGAACCATCAATACATAGAATTAAGTCAGCACTTTCTAAGGGGGTTTCTTTTAAATCTGGTCTTGGTGTACAGACCTGTTCAAATGTGGCAACACAATCGTGTTCTTCCTCATCCTGCTTCGTAGGGAGCAGTGTAGCTGGATTTAACACTGTGCATCTTTTAATAGTGATGTTTGGCATTTCTAATAGGATTGCATTGTACCTTAGCCACGTGGCCTTTGACAAATGGGATGTTTTCTGTTCCAACAGGATCACAGAGACCGTGCGTGGCACGAGCAAAGTCACGTCAGAGTACCCCTCTATTTCCCTTGAAACTAGAAGCTTTTTCTGAAGATGCAACAGCTCTCAGGCATTTTTGGCATGTCTGCCGCTACTGGATCAAGCTTACCCTAAATATAGACCACAGGTCTCCCCCATGATCCTGTAACAGAACAGAAGTCAGAAACCCATTCTCTCATCAACAGTTTGTACAAAATTTCTCTCTGGGTCTGGGAGTCCCAGTGTTAGTGATGTTTGTAGCAGTAATATTTTCTTAAATGCTTTCTCTGCTTCTGGAATCCAGGTCAGTTTGTCATGGGGTGGCAAGCCCTTCGCATGAGCCAAAACGCTCAGGGGCGATTCTTCATTAACATAATTTGGAATATTCGACAATACGAACAAATGCCCAAAAATGACATAAGTTGCTTTTTCATGATAGGCTTTGGAATCTTTTGAATTGTCTGTTTTTTTTTTTTTCTTCAGATAGGGATATGTCATTTTTAGTGTTGACGACCTAAAAATGTCACTTCCTTTTTTACAAACTGCAGTATTGACAAACTGTCTTACGACCCTCAGCAGCCAAAAGTTTTAAAAGGTTGACAGTATCTTTTGCAAGTTCCTTCATCTTTTTAACAGGGAAAATAGGTGTACACAATTACCCCAGCTGCTCTTAATGATTCAACAACTTCAGTAGCCTCTCTCTCTTTAGAGGATATTGAGGTATACAGGGTCTGTAATCAGACTTTGGAGTGACTTGAACTGGTTCACAATTTTTAACCAGCCCCAAGTCAAATTTAGATAAAGCCCAGAGTGTTTTAGGGACTTCTTTGTTCACTGGGTGAGTCTCTACTTCCTCTGCCGAGAGAAAGGAGTGTGTTGTTGTCATTGCGTCTTCAATCACACAGACTGAGTGTACAGTACAGCTTAACAGCAAAATAGGAGTACGCACATTCGGATGTAGACCGTGTTGGATTGTATTCAACTTTTTCCTCTGATGTCTCCACCAAATTCACATGAAAAACACGTTTTTACAAATAAACCAATGTCTTCCCTATGGTCTTTGTTCTTTTTGGATAATTAAACATGTGGAAGAGATTCAACAACATAAAAAAACATCTGCTTTTCATTTCTCAAATCAACAGCACATCTGTTTTCTGTCCAGATTAAACATTTCCGGTCTATTCAAACATTTCATTTCTTTCAAATGATATATGTGCTGAGCAATGTAAGTCAGAGAATGGCATAATTCAGAATTAGGTGAAACTGTCTTTTGCAGCCTTGACAAGCGTTTCACATAATTCATCATCTTTCTGTTTACACTGGTAAATATACAACTGCGATTGTTGGATTGAGCTAAAGTTTGAATTTGGCACTGGACCACTTCCCAGTTTCACATGACATCTCTTTCTAACAGATTTTGAATGCAGTTTTCTGTCAGTAGTGAACAATGCTTAAAGTTCATGCCTTTCTAATCTTTACATCTCAATGGTACAGTGAAGTTTTCTCTGACCGTATAACCAGATGCAGTCGTAAACCAAACTAAATTTCCACTTAATTTTAGATTTGGATCTATTTCATCCTTTCTAATTACTCTAATAAGTTGCCAGTCCTTTCAACTCCATTAACACATAATCTAATCTGTGGCATCTGTTTATAAGATAATTTATTCAGATGACTACATGTGCCTATGTTCTTGTCAAGAGAAGATTTATCATTCTCTAATCTTCCAATGTGCTCATGTATCAAAGATATAATAGGATATAAATATGAGTCAGTCTGCCTCAGCTTTCTCTGTTCCAGCCGCCGTTGGGTTGATGAAATGTGCACAGTGAAATTTTCCAGTGTCACCCCTCTCTGCAGTGAAAACAAACATCTGGATCAGTCTGAGACAGTCTTTGTCCTCTGCTCTTCTGCGTGACTTTGGTGGTGTTCACTCTGACTGGAAAGTCAGTCTTGATCCGGTGACACAGTGTTTCCACTGCTTGACAATATGCTCCATTGTGCCTCTTTCAAGTCTTTCTCGTTCCATGGTTGAAAAACAATCACAGTTCTATTCAGCCTAGCCACTTAAATCATGGGAAAGCTCTCCTCTTTCCACTACTTTGATCTATAACTACAGTAGGCTATGATTCACATTTTATAACTTAAAAAAGACAAAATAATTCTAATAAATTAATCCATCTGAGGTAAATCTTGGTTGATTAATCTGATTCACTGTAAAACCTGACAAGTTAACTTAAACCATTTGAGTAAACAAATTGCTTTGATTTAAACCATGTAAGTTTTAAAACTTTGCATTCAAGTAATTAAGTGATTAACTAAGTGCTGATTGAGAATTAGTGATGAACAGCTGCTGTTAACAAACAGAATCACTGAAGAAAAGAGAAACACAAGAACTACTACAACTGACTTCAGACACAGACTTAGATGAAATCAACTGAAATAAAATACATGAAATCTCTCAAGATCTGATTAAACAACCCCACAAACAGCATCACCAGCTCCACTTATTAATAACCAGACTGACTTTATTTCTGTCAGACGTCTACAGAAGATCTTATTGAGAATGAACTAAGGTTTAGATGTTGATTTATTGGCAACCAAAAACACACTTCTTTTGTGACATTTCGCTCTCTCGCTCTGATCAGTGAATGTCTCTGCTCTGCTCTACGGGAGCGCGCGCTCTTCCGGCAGACGTGCCCTTAGGACCCATATAAGGAAATTCCGCTCCATCTAACGTCACACAGAGCCATACTCGAAAAAAACTTTCCGAAACTTGTGACAAACCGGAAGGAGTATTTTGGGAACAAAAATACTCCTTCAAACGTACAACTTAATTTTTGAAACTTTGTCCATGTTTAGCATGGGAATCCAACTCTTTAACAGTGTAAAAAACTCAGTATGCATGAAATAGCATTTCACCCCCCCCTTTAAGTTTACTTGTTGGGTTTTACAGTGATTGCAATATGTGATGAAAACAAACTTCTCTATGAGGCGTGGGATTTTAGCAAACCAAAACTTAAAGCTGCCTTAAGCTTTATAATCATCAGTTTTATGAAGAGAAAACACCAACCTGTTTTGTTCTTGAGTATCTTCAATGTGTTTGATTCTGCAGGGTTCTGGATCTCTCTTCTTCTCTCAGTCCTCTTTAATAAACTCAGTCTTTGCAGATTTCATTTCTTCCTGATGATTCGGTGCTTCTCTTCACTTGTAAACTGATGCATTTATTACTGAATTACTGTGGGTGGAGCTTCACTGATGGTGATGTAATTGCTGTGGGTGGAGCTTCACTGATGATGATGTAATTGCTGTGGGTGGAGCTTCACTGATGGTGACGTAATTGTAGTGGGTGGAGCTTCACTGATGATGACGTAATTGCTGTGGGTGGAGCTTCACTGATGGTGACGTAATTGCTGTGGGTGGAGCTTCACTGATGATGACGTAATTGCTGTGGGTGGAGCTTCACTGATGGTGATGTAATTGCTGTGGGTGGAGCTTCACTGATGGTGATGTAATTGCTGTGGGTGGAGCTTCACTGATGGTGATGTATTCGCTGTGGGTGGAGCTGATCTGCCAAAATATATAATGTATTTTAGAATATCTGTAATTTACTGGGTCCAGATGTCAAATTTTAGTTTCTGCATCAAATGGAATTAAAAAAAGTGATTTTATACACACAGAAAATCAATTAAATGCATGTTTAAATTTGATCTATTCATCACTGATACACAATACTGCAGTCTATTGGCAGTATAATAGATTTTTATACATTTTTTACATTTTATACATTTTTATACATTTGGTCCCAACAATATATGAGCAAACATACATATTCTCTCTCTCTCACACACACACACACACACACACACACACACGCACACACACACACACACACACACACACAGACTTGTAACTGTTCATTTGTGTCTGCAGGTGTGTTTGGTGATGCAGCTGAAGTGAAGTCAGTGAAGGAGGGAGAACATGTCATTCTAAACTCTGGTGTTACCAAACAACATGACATGGTGCGGTGGTACTTTAATGGCACTCTCATCGCTCTGATCAATAGACATCCCAACCCGAGCTGTTTATATGATGGTCCTGATGGGATGTTCAGAGACAGACTGAAGGTGGACTATGAGACTGGATCTCTGAACATCACAAACACCAGAACTGAACACACTGGACGTTATGAAGCAGCGATCATCAGAAGTGAGAGTTCAGGGAAAAGTGAAAGCTTGAACAGAACCGGCAAGTGTGACAGAACAAACATCATCAACAATAGCAGCAACCGTGGTGAAATCATAAAATCAATCAGTCTGACTGTCAATGGTGAGTTATTTAATGTCATCAACCCTGAAAAAGTTTAACATTGATCTCCAGACTTGTTTATTGTCTTTTTCCTGTATGCTAATGATTTGTTACAGTTTGGTCATTTAAGACCTTTTTTCTGAATGTTTAACAGTCTTAATTCTAAACCTTCACTCTGACTTGTGATGTGTTTCTTTATCTTGAACAGCTGATAATACAGTAATGTGATTCTGCAGGGAGTTTGTTCCCTGTTTTTACAGGATTTCAGCAGCTGTGAATGAACAGAACTGATATAATGACTTATTCCTTCAAGATCAAGTTTTGTGTCTTTTGTATTTCATTTGTATTCTCTTAGGATTTCCAGCCTCAAAAAAGCTGAAAAAAACTAGGAAGAACCTAAAAATGTACCACAGGGCCAAAAATACTGACGCAAATGTTTTTATGTTAAAATAAATAATAGGGACATATATTTTATATTGAATCTTTATTTAACAAAAGAAATAATGCTTGTTACTAATGGCACTAGAATTAGTTTATTTCATACATAGGCCTAAATATTTTTATTTTTTGTTCCGTTTTGAATAGCATTAAATTTTAATGATTTGAAGTGAGCGAAAATAAAATATTTACAGTGTTTATAGTTTTAAAGTTTCTGAACATTTGTGTCTTATACACCGATGCAACTTATATTGTTTTTTTGTTTTGTTTTTTATCTGGTGTAACTTAGCCCTATATATTGCTGTATGATTAAACAAATGTATTATAAAAAAAGAAAAATGGGGACCATTGGAAAAAAAAAAGAATAAAATAATAATCATATTATGTTCATTATACTCCCACCCACAATAATTTTAAGCCTTTCAAGGGTGTCCTTGAAAGATCTTCTCTGCTAAGGTCCCTGGCCCCAAAATATTGTAAATGTCCAGTGCTAGTGGACAGGCATCCATATACAGCAGAGACTGGTGAGGAGGAACTGTCACAACAGCTCTCTGTCTTCACCAACTGCCCTGAAACACAAATTAAATGTAAATGATTATCATAAATATAAATATAGCTTCACAATGCTCATTTTGACCTCTGTGGTGAACATATGGTCAGAAAATACTAGCAGACTCGTTTTTTGTCTTTAGTGAATTATTTCAAAGCAAAATTTAAAAAAAATTATAATTATATTTTAAAGTGCCTTATTTCACAGGCTCGTGTGAGCATCCAGGAAGGATGTTTTAATACAAGAACGAACTCTTCACACAAGATAAAGTTTTGAAAATCTTAATAGTATTAGTAATATTAATAGTAACAGAATGTATTTGTATTTGCAGTAATAAAACTAACCAGTAGGTGCCAGTAGTGTTACACTTACAGCAAATGTGTAGATTACGAACCAGAAGTTAAACTTCTGTAGTCCCATCCTGAAAAGTAGGATATTTATTAATTATTTATTCAAAATTTGTGCACATGTAACTCCAGAAGTATTAATGTTATCTCAATATGATTTTAGATTCTGGTTCCTGAAAAACTTTTCTTCATTTTTAAGATCTAAGTGCAGCTCCATGTCCAAATGTAGTATTCTACCCATTTTCAATTGTCAAAAACCAAATGTGGCTTCGTGTTTATCTTGTCATCACTGTTGACAATGCAAATATGCAAATAGCAAATAATAACAGTAACTCAGGGTTTAGGATTGAACCGTGTGTAACTTCAGACTATTAACAAGTGTTCATTATTTCAAGTGTAAGAGGCGTCAATGTTTAAGGTACTATCTTCGATTCTATCAAATATAAAATATCAAATAATAAAAGGACAAGAGGCTTAAATAAACAGTATATTATAGAAACTGGGCTAAAATCAGGGAAATGCACTGATAAAAAGTTGGTTTTCAATCTGGATCTATGAGTAACTACTTAGAGGCTCATCTGACATCTTCTGGAAGCTGGTTTCATCTCTTCATGTTTTAAATGAACTAGATGTTATGAACTGGTTTGAGCTTTCTGATCTGAGAGCTCTTTGTTTTTAAACCATGAATAATATGACATAATCTCTGTATGTTAATAGATATATATGTTTTTGACATCTATACACTGGCCCTGTAAAGGTCTCTGGAGAATATATATCCAATGAATATGACGTAAACTCACTGTCAGATTCACTCACACTAATGATGATATCTGTTCCAGGTTCAGGTCTGTCTCCAGTTATTGTAGCAGGAATTGTTGTTGGTGTTCTGCTGGCTGCTGTTGTTGTGATGATCTTTCGCCGCAGGAGCTCCAGCGATGGTAAGTATCAGCTGAAGATACTTGAGTGAGAGGAAAACCTTTTCATTTTGCAAAATTAGTGTTTAATTGTATGTAATGATTTTACTCAAACAGACATGGAGAAAATCAAACAAGTTCTAGAAAAAATGTCTAAGGATAAGGTAAGATACTGCACTCCTCTAGTGTGTGTTTAGATCTGTGTTTGATTTCACCTGCACTGACAAAATCATCTCCATAAGAAACACATTTAAAACCATTTCTCTGACTGATGACAGATGTGCTGTAAAAGGCATTGTTCATTTCTCTCTCTTTACTTCTTGTCAATCTTTATTTTCTTACAGACACCGAATGGAAGAAGTCTAATGATCTAAAAGGATCGCAACAGCTTGGGCAAAGAACAAACTCCTCTAAATATGCGTAACAGCAAAATGAGATTGAGTTTTGAGCTGAAATATTGAAATCCTTTGCAGGTCTCTCATTAATGATTAAGCGCTCAGTGATATCTGTTATTGAAATATTGAAACGGCTGGAAACATGCTAATGTTAACTGTGTGATGTTAACAGTCATTTTGTCTGTATTGTTGTTCATTTCACATTTTATCATTTCAATGTTCTGTAATTATTTGTCAAAGACTCTGTAAGTTCATGTAATCTTTGAACAGATGTTTTTATCCAAAACAACAACAGAAAAACATCTGCAGTTTGTTATAGTTCATACACTCATCTAAAGGATTATTAGGAACACCATACTAATACTGTGTTTGACCCCCTTTCTTCTTAAGAACTGCCTTAATTCTACGTGGCATTGATTCAACAAGGTGCTGAAAGCATTCCTTAAAAATGTTGGCCCATACTGATAGGATAGCATCTTGTAGTTGATGGAGATTTGTGGGATGCACATCCAGGGCACGAAGCTCCTGTTCCACCACATCCCAAAGATGCTCTATTGGGTTGATATCTGTTGACTGTGGGGGCCATTTTAGTACAGTGAACTCATTGTCATGTTCAAGAAACCAATTTAAAAATGATTCAAGCTTTGTGACATGGTGCATTATCCTGCTGGAAGTAGCCATCAGAGGATGGGTACATGGTGGTCATAAAGGGATGGACATGGTCAGAAACAATGCTCAGGTAGGCCGTGGTATTTAAACGATGGTATTTAAATGACTTAAGTGTGCCAAGAAAACATCCCCCACACCATTACACCACCAGCACCAGCCTGCACAGTGGTAACAAGGCATGATGGATCCATGTTCTCATTCTGTTTACACCAAATTCTGACTCTACCATCTGAATGTCTCAACAGAAATCCAGACTCATCAGACCAGGTAACATTTTTCCAGTCTTAAACTGTCCAATTTTGGTGAGCTCGTGCAAATTGTAGCCTCTTTTTTCTATTTGTAGTGGAGATGAGCGGTACCCGGTGGGGTCTTCTGCTGTTGTAGCCCATCCGCCTCAAGTTTGTGCATGTTGTGGCTTCACAAATGCTTTGCTGCATACCTCGGTTGTATCGAGTGGTTATTTAGGTCAAAGTTGCTCTTCTATCAGCTTGAATCAGTCGGCCCATTCTCCTCTGACCTCTAGCATCAAAAAGGCATTTTCGCCCACAGGACTGCCGCATACTGGATGTTTTTCCCTTTTCACACCATTCTTTGTAAACCCTAGAAATGGTTGTGCGTGAAAATCCCAGTAACTGAGCAGATTGTGAAATACTCAGACCGGCCCGTCTGGCACCAACAACCATGCAACGCTCAAAATTGCTTAAATCACCTTTCTTTCCCATTCTGACATTCAGTTTGGAGTTCAGGAGATTGTCTTGACCAGGACCACAGCCATAAATGCATTGAAGCAACTGCCATGTGATTGGTTGATTAGATAATTGCATTAAAGGGTTAGTTCATAAAAAAAATCTAAATTATGTCATTAATAATTCACCATCATGTCGTTCCAAACCCGTAAGACCTCCGTTTATCTTGGGAACACAGTTTAAGATATTTTAGATTTAGTCCGAGAGCTCTCAGTCCCTCCATTGAAGCTGTGTGTACGGTATACTGTCCATGTCCAGAAAGGTAAGAAAAACTCATCAAAGTAGTCCATGTGACATCAGAGGGTCAGTTGGAATATTTTTGAAGCATCGAAAATACATTTTGGTCCAAAAATAGCAAAAACTATGACTTTATTCAGCATTATCTTCTCTTCCGTGTCTGTTTTGAACGAGTTCAAAACAAAGCAGTTTGTGATATCCGGTTCGAGAACGAATCATTCGATGTAACCAGATCTTTTTGAACCAGTTCACCAAATCGAAGTGAATAGTTTTAAACTGTTCACGTCTCCAATACGCATTAATCCACAAATGACTTGAGCTGTTAACTTTTTTAATGTGGTTGACACTCCCTCTGAGTTCAAACAAACCAATATCTCGGAGTAATTCATGTACTCAAACAGTACACTGACTGAACTGCTGTGAAGAGAGAACTGAAGATGAACACCGAGCCGAGGTTACTGGTTTGGAATGACATGAGGGTGAGTTATTAATGATATAATTTTGATTTTTCGATGAACTAACCCTTTAATGAGAAATTGAACAGGTGTTCCTAATAATCCTTTAGTTGAGTGTATAATTTATATAAACTAATTTGTAGTTTATGGTTGTGTATTACTTTTACACAGCAAGTGAATGTTGTTTTTGTGCTTCATGAATTATTTTTTGTCTTTTAAGTGGTTGTTATATAAATCAATTATTTTTAATATTTTAGTAAAATCCTTAAAAAAAAAAAAAAAAAAAAGGAAAAGTACTTCCAGAACTAAGGCTACTGTAGCTGTTGTCTCTATAGCACTTATATTGTCTCGTAATAAACTTTACACTTACTGCTGCAAATGTTTTTATTCAACCATAATTTAAATCTGATTCTGAATTTTGATTAATTCAGATTATTTTATTATGACATTCCTGCAGTTATAATATAGGCATTTTTTTTTCTTCTCCATTCTGTCACCGATGGAGTTTCGGTTCCTTGCCGCTGTCGCCTCTGGCTTGCTTAGTTGGGGACACTTCATCTACAGCGATATCATTGACTTGATTGCAAATAAATGCACAGACACTATTTTAACTGAACAGAGATGACATCACTGAATTCAATGATGAACTGCCTTTAACTATCATTTTGCATTATTGACACACTATTTTCCTAATGAATGTTGTTCAGTTGCTTTGACGCAATGTATTTTATTTAAAGCCCTATATAAATAAAGGAGACTTGACTTGACTATGATTCACACATGTATATCAGTTCGGTCTGTAAATATTCAGTTTGTTTAATTCTAGGATGATTTATTGGTGTGACAAATATTACATTTGTATTTTCATGGTTGCTGCAAACAATTATACAAAAAAATGAAAATCGTAACATTACATAAATTGATAAAAAAAATTATGGAAACTGTAAAAAATAAAGAAATGTACAGTGCATACTTGCATAGTATTAAAGAAGAAAATTAAAGATTAAAGAATGTTCATCGCTTTGGATACCAGATGTCCCCTGAAACACCAGATTCAGGTAATGAAAAGTGGAAAACGGTAAGAAAAGCTTTGTTTCACTATCACTAAACACTTTTAGACCAAACATATTTTCATCTTTACAATTAAATCTACAAAATAAGTCAGAATATTTCTGATATTTGTTCTGTTTTCTTTTATCCTCTAGCAGATCTGACGTCACTGATCAGAAGAACAGCAGCAGCTGCAGAAGCCACGCCCATCAGAGCAGTGATAACCAATCGCATCACAGCTTCAACTGTATCACAACACTGGATGTGGACATCTGTAATAAATAAATAAATACATTGTGATATTTTCAACAAGCTGACTTTAGTCTCTAGATGAACTTTTACTTAAGTGTAAAAAAAAAAAAAATCAAGCCTTTTGAAAGACACGAGTAAGCTTTATGATGTCAGGAGCTCACTGATCATTTAATTCATAATTTATTCTTAAGCTATCAGTATCAGTAAAATCATCAAATGAATTCATTGTATAGATTCAATTGATGCTCTTATCAGCACTGCTGTTACCTGCACATGTGTGACAGAGATGACTGATGTCCAGATGTTGATGAGTGATGTTGAGATGTGTGGTCTGGTTTCTGATGAGATTGTTGATCACACAGCTGTAGCTGTTTTTCTCCTGATATTCCACCTCAAGAGGTAGAGAGAGACTGATGCTGAGATCAGACACACTGATGCTGGACAATAAACTGTTTCCTTTGTACCAGGAGAGAGTCACATGACCCACATTCACCACTGAACACACCAGTGAACAATTCTGCTGTGATGAAGATGATGATGATGATGATGCTGATGATGAAGAACACTGTGAAGAGTTACTGCTGATGACAGGAACAGGAAGACGAGCTGAAAATGAGACAAACAAAACTACTGTAGATCAGAATGTTTATTGCCATGTCAGTCAGTCAGTGAGTGTCTAATGAACTCTGCACGATTGCCTTGAACCGAGCCCTAGCACGATTGCCAGTAGTTCACCTGTTTCAGTCAATCGCTTATGGATCTGTCACATTATGAATGAACGACTCAAAAAAACCCGAAGACTCATGAGATAAACTAATCAATTATTTTTCTGGTTCAAAATGCATAGGTTAAAGCATGAAGAACCTGAAGACTTGTCAGACGTGAGGTGAAAGTGAAAGTCTTATATTTGCCAAGTATGGTAACCCACAGTCCTACTCTGAATTGGTGCACTGCATTTAATCCATCCAAGTGCACAAACACAGCAGTGAGAAGTGAACACACACCCGGAGCCGTGGGCAGCTAAATATCCAGCGCCCGGGGAGCAACTAGGGGTACAGTGCCCTGATCAAGTGCACTTCAGCCATGGGTATTGAGGGTGGAAGAGAGCACTTTTCATTCACTCCCTCCCACCTACAACTCCTGCCAGCACCGAGACTCAAAGATTCATTAATTTTGCTGAACGAGACTCAAAGGTCTAAGTTGGTAAAAATGATCTGAACTTCCCATCACTAGCCCGGATTGGCTAATCAGGAGCACTGGAAAGATTCCCAGAGGGCTGGTCTGCTTTTTGGCCGTGGGAGGCGGTGTGTTGTCATGCTACTGGGTTGAAATACTGTCTGCACTCACAGCAGCCCTGTTCCTGTGTTTCTCTGTATTATTGCTCTGACCAGCACCCAGGTTGGTTTACTCAATCATTACCTGATCAGAACCTAACAGTCCCAAAGTCTCTCCAACAAATTGGTCCTTTGAGCCGGATGAGTATTCCCTTATGACATGATTGGATTTTGATGAGGAGATTGTTTGTGGTGCTTGTCCTAAACGCCATACTCGTCCACCAGCTCATCTTCAGCATTATGAAGTACAGTATACCTGAGTCAGACCTGTCACTAAGTATGATGTCCCACATACCTGGGAAGCACCTGTCCACCGGACTACCCCCCTATCCTTCCAGCCTTACGCCACTACCCCTGCTGGTGACCTGGTCTGTTCTGATGGCTCAGGTCATGTCCTCAAATTATCAGCCTCCACAGCATGCTGAATTCCATCAGCCATCCTTCTCCTTGCTTCAAGTGGCTGGTTTCATTTCCTGTGCACACGACGTGAATTACAGCACCTGTGTCATGAGCATGCACAACTAATGCAGACTCATCAGGCTTTCCAAGCAGACCTGAGGGAGCTGAGAGAAGTCTGTGGAGAAGTCAGAGAATTAGTTCAAGTTTCTCAGTTATTTCGAGCTGACCTTAGTCTAACCAGAGGCCATAGTCTCTCATCAGCACAGCAGCTGGCATTGCAGCTATCCAGACCTCTTGTGAGGTGGTATAAATCCACACCTGTCGTGGAAGAAGGACATTTTGCTGATCTTCCCCCGCTGCCCTGGCCTGAGCCTCACATTGACTTGATGAAGCAGGTGGGTGATCTTACACTCTTAGCCACGGGCTGCACTGTTTACCACCCGGTGATGCCAGAGAATAGAAAGTGTTCAAAGATCAAGCCTGCCAAAGTGAAACGTTATTGTCCTTTCTGTGATAAGACTGAGCATTACCTGAGCCAGTGTGCCTTCTTCACTAAGCTTACCTCAGACCAGGATTTGCAGTAACAACAATTGTTGGTGCTGTGCGAGGGCATACCATGCTGCTCATTGTGACCTTAAAAGGACCTGCAACATCTACCAGGGCACCCATCTCTGCCCTCTCCATGAGGTGAATGTCAGTCCATCCCCAAAGGAGGATCCAGCTAACATCGAGCTGCCTAATAAATTCCAGACAAAAAACTGAGGAATATCTATAAGGTCCTAGCTACCCAGTACAATCCCCTGGGATGGTTTCTACTTTTTCCACTGGGGCAAAAGTCATTATTAAGCAGCTGTGAAACAAGCAGAGAGGGTGGGATGACCCCAACCTACCACCTGAGCTCCTACAGTCCTGGAATGTATTGGAGGAAGAACTCCAATACCTTCCTTGTATCTCCTTTCCCCGGTCTAATGTTCCTCCTGAAGTTGTGAAGGACGGCGTCACCCATGAGGTACATATCTTCTTGATTGCCTCTGAGCAGGCATATAGAGTGATGGCCTACCTCCGGACTACTGACCAGGATAGTCAGACCTACCTGTCCTTCATTATTGCACGCTCTTGTGTCACTCATAAATGAGCTCACTCCATTCCAAGACTGGAACTCTGCGGTAGTCTATTTGCGGCACAGCTGGCTAAGTTACATGTGACCAAGTTAACCCAACCAATCAAATCTATTACCCTGAGGACACACCATATTACTGTCCTCCAGTGGTTGAATTCTGACTCCTGACATTACCAAGTCTTTGTGGGGAATAGAATCACTGAGATCCAGGAGCTGATGGAGAAGTGTTCTTGGCATCATGTAATTTCTGCACACAACCCCGCTGATGACCTCACGAAGGGAAGACCTCTCCAATACCTTGCTGTGCTGAACTGATGGTCCCAAGGACCCCCTTTCCTCATCCAAGATCCCAAGGAATGGCCAGTGATCCCTAAGACTGAAACCAGGGAAGACCAGGATTAACTATGGAAAGCTACCTTCTGTGGGATCAGTACCTTTCCTCTCTCATCTGGTAAGATTAATGGATGGAATAACAACACCTACAAATCTTAAGATGTCAGATCTACATGTGGTGCGCCTTCAGCTCTAGAAACCTGCCTCCGATTCTTGCGGAATCTTTATTATCATATTGAGGTACGAACTTCTGTGGGTGTGAAATTGAGTTACGGGAAGCTTATGCTGCTTTGGTTCCTGACATACAGGGTCATCTTGCCCACCAGAGGATCCACTTCTGCTTTAATCCTCCATCGGCCCCTCATTTTGGTGGAGTTTGGGAGAGGTAAGTAAGATCGGTTAAATCTGCCTTATACACAGTTTTGGGTGCACAGTCAGTACTAGAGAAGGTCTTAATGATGGTCTTACTGGAAGTGGAGGCCATCCTTAACTCAAGATCCTTAGGGTATGTTGTAAGACGTGGCAGATGCTGACCAGTAACTCCAAATAGTCTCCTCATGGGGTGGCCCAATGGATCTTTGCCACAAGTCATTTATCCATATTCAGAGATATTAAATCGCTGGCACTGAAGACATTCTCAGGTCCTAGGGGACCGATTCTGGTACAGGTTCATACGGGACTACCTCCCTTGCCTCCAAACCCGGCAGAAATGGCAATCCTCTCCTCCCAGCCTAAAGGAACAGGCATTTCTTGTGATTGCAGACCCAGAATACCGCGAAGCTCATGGCCTGTAGGACAAGTGATCAAGATTCACCAAAGCCCAGATGGTCATATCAGGTAAGCTGATGTGTCGATATTGGGGTCAAGTTCATAACCGACCGGTATCTCTTAATGCCCCAACACTGACCAGTTAAGTCCCCTTTCATGGAAGCAAAGAAGCTCTGCTTCTTTGGGGGTGGCTGTATTAAAGGCTCCTGTAAGAGGGACTTTTATTATGAAACTGGAATCGTTATAGTACCGTGTTAAGGGGCAGTGTAGTTTGATGAGCTGCCACTGTTAGCTGTATTCGTGGGATCTTTCCAAGCTATCAGCTGCAAGGATGATGCTTCCAGTTTGTTTGTGGGGATTGCTGCAGATTTAATATCAAGGTGTTAGTCACTGACCACAAAGTAAGCCTATTTTATTTATATTTGTGTTAGCAGTGATCGTTACAGTGTTATATGCGTTTGTTCCATATAAACATGCCTAGACATGTCCGGTAAGAATCATTCTTTAGTGTTCAGATAAAAGTGAATGTTACTATTGTTTATATATATCTTTAGTTTGTTCATTTATTTATTGTATTTATTTTTGCAGACGATCTAAACCTTTGATTGTACATCTGTGGGCCTTCCTTTTCCATTATTGGTGCTCTGACTGACAACTCATCCATTACCTGATCAAAACCTAACAGTCCCAAAGTCTCTTCAACAGTGTGTGTGTGTGTGTGCGTGCGCCCGCAGTCTCTGTTTAGGATCAATTGATTCACAGACATTGGTGGTCTTCTTTTTATATATGGCTCTAGTATCGCTAGCAAAACATCAAACTGAGCCACTGACAAAAGTAAATTTTGAATTGGTATGGATAATTCCGCAGATCTTTTATAAGGAGTTGGAACTCTCCTTCCTCTCTATGCGATTGCGATATGCGATATATATACAATTAATTTTTTTTCAAACAAAATAATGGCTTTTTTAAGAATGAAAAATAATCTGATTTTAGAGTTTGACTATGAACACATTGCAATCAATGCTTGGGTCGGCCCACATAAATGAGAAAGAATGCTTTACATGTCTTGCAATAATAATTTCTAAACATTAGACTGACTAAACATTGACTGTCAGTCTTTATTCACTTGTTTCTTGTTGTTTCTCATAAAAATTCCTTAAAATAGTGTAAAGTACTGTACATCGCTAATGTCATAGAATAGCATTTTGTGATGCAGCGTTACAACGAGATCTGCGCAAGTGGAATTTAAAACTGTTATGTCTTCTGCTAGTTATAAAAGTATTAAAAACGATCTGAACTGATAAATAACAAATTGGAGATCAAAATAATAGCAGATTTGTCTCATAAAAAAAAAAACTGAAATGAAAAATTTACTTAAGCCAAAAGTTTATTTTTACTATGGTAAAATAAATGTCCTGTCAGGTATTTGGTAGGGAGGAACTCAGGTGCAGACAGGAAGTAACGAAACAGGATTTATTTAACAAAAGGGGAAAAACAAAACCCACGAGGGGGAAAACACTGACTAGGGAAAAAACTAAAACCAAACAAGACTGGGCAGACAAGATAAAGACACTTAACACTAACTATAAACAAACACTCACGGTATTACAAACACTTCTTAAGGAACAATCACAGAGTGGAACAATCACAGGTACAAATCTCAATGACAAGGGTACAATGAACCGACGCAAGACAGAGCACACTAGGAGATCTAAATAGGGGGAACAATCAAGACACGACAGGTGGCACAGATGGGACAATCAAGACACGACTAGGTTAACAAGGGGGGCGGGGCAAGGGAACGAGACAACACAAGCACATGGCCCAAAGACAAGGCCATGCGCTTGTACACAAAACATGGGTCTGTCATGATCCTGCCTCAAGACTAGGAAAAATCAAGGACACGAGGGCAGAATCATGACAGAACCCCTCCCTTAAGGAGCGGCTTCCAGACGCTCCTCAAGGGAACATCAAACACGGGACACGACTGACATGACAGACTGGGACACAGACGCAAACCAACAGGACATGACAAATAACAACAAAGGCAAACATGAGTACACAACGGCAGGGTTGGGGTGACAAATAAAAAAAAACAAACAGGGAAGGGGAGGGGGCGGGACCACAAAGTTCATGGGGGACAGACCAGGGCGGGTGGGTGGGGTAGGAATCCTAGGAGGACAGGACGAAGGCTGACGACGGGGGGTACGGGCAGGTCTGGGTGGTGAGGGGCGGGGAGGGGTCTCGGGACAACTGACAGGGGACATGACAGGACCAGACAAGGGACGCGGGGGGACAACATCTACTGGACACGGGGGGACAACATCTACTGGACACGGGGGGACAACATCTACTGGACACGGGGGGACCACAGGACACGGGGGGACATTAACGGGACACGGGGCCACATCAGCAGGACACGGGGCTACACTCACGGGACACGGGGAGACGACATCTACGGGACACGGGGCTACACTCACGGGACACGGGGCCACATCAACAGGACACGGGGCCACATCAACAGGACACGGGGCCACATCAACAGGACACGGGGCCACATCAACAGGACACGGGGCCACATCAACAGGACACGGGGCCACATCAACAGGACACGGGGCCACATCAACAGGACACGGGGCCACATCAACAGGACACGGGGCCACATCAACAGGACACGGGGAGACAACGGCTGGACACTTGGGACTTCTGGGGACAGGGTCAGGGGACAAGACAGGACTGACGGGGACTTCTAGGATACGGACAAGACTAGACAAATAATCAGAAAAGGCTTTAGCAGCCAGGACAATTGGCATCTCCTTACGAGATGAGACAGACTGTACAAGAGTCTTTGCTGCAGAGTCGGCCGCGGCTCTCTCCTCCGCTCTCACGACTGCAGACTTGAATAAGGCTCTCTTCTTTGCAGGCTCGGGCACGCCAGCGCTCACCGCTGCTGGCTCGGGCACGCTCACCGCTGCTGGCTCGGGCACGCTCACCGCTGCTGGCTCGGGCACGCTCACCGCTGCTGGCTCGGGCACGCTCACCGCTGCTGGCTCGGGCACGCTCGCCGCTGCTGGCTCGGGCACGCTCGCCGCTGCTGGCTCGGGCACGCTCGCCGCTGCTGGCTCGGGCACGCTCGCCGCTGCTGGCACGGGCACGCCAGCTCTCGACGCTGCTGGCACGGGCACGCCAGCTCTCGACGCTGCTGGCACGGGCACGCCAGCTCTCGACGCTGCTGGCACGGGCACGCCAGCTCTCGACGCTGCTGGCACGGGCATCCAGCATTGCCTCCTGTCTGCTGAGTTCCATTCTGGTCGGTTCATTCTGTCAGGTATTTGGTAGGGAGGAACTCAGGTGCAGACAGGAAGTAACGAAACAGGATTTATTTAACAAAAAGGGGAAAAACAAAACCCACGAGGGGGAAAACACTGACTAGGGAAAAAACTAAAACCAAACAAGACTGGGCAGACAAGATAAAGACACTTAACACTAACTATAAACAAACACTCACGGTATTACAAACACTTCTTAAGGAACAATCACAGAGTGGAACAATCACAGGTACAAATCTCAATGACAAGGGTACAATGAACCGACGCAAGACAGAGCACACTAGGAGATCTAAATAGGGGGAACAATCAAGACACGACAGGTGGCACAGATGGGACAATCAAGACACGACTAGGTTAACAAGGGGGGCGGGGCAAGGGAACGAGACAACACAAGCACATGGCCCAAAGACAAGGCCATGCGCTTGTACACAAAACATGGGTCTGTCATGATCCTGCCTCAAGACTAGGAAAAATCAAGGACACGAGGGCAGAATCATGACATGTCCATCAATTAAAAAAATTTATTTGAATTTTGGTTCACATTTTTTTCTATATAATGTTGATATGGTAACTAATAAATACTGTGCATTTTGTTATGCAAGCATGTGTGGAAATATTCAAACCACGTGTGTTATAACTAACCCCGCATTACTTTTTGCCGCACACTCCCCTACTACTTTCCAAAATAATGAAGGTTAAAATGCCTGTAAACTAAAGCAAAATATCATTAGTTTCTCTCCAAAACAAATCATCTAAAGTTTAGGCTATAAATATTAGGGGTGCTCCGATCACGATCGGCCGATCGTTATGCGCATCTCGTCAGTAAAGCCGGTTCTCTAATCAGCGGTTAATTCCATCAGGTGCGTGATTTCACATAGAGCAGCTGTTACTACACAGAGCCGTTGTTAATAGAGAAGATGCGCAAATCCACTTCATTTTCAGCGTTTTTGGCGCATCTTCTCAGTTAACAACGGTTCTGTGTAGTAACAGCGGCTCTATGTGAAATCACGCAACTGATGGAATTAACTGCTGATTAGAGAACTGGCTTTACTGACGAGATGCGCATTAACGATCGGAGCACCCCTAATAAATATTTGTAACTTTTATTTGTTTTATTTTGATATTGAACTGACTTCAATATAGCAAAATTACCAACCAAAGACGTAGGGGACGGGGGGAACATGTCCCCTCCAATATTTGAGACAGTCACATTTGGATCATCCCTTATTCTCTCCCCTATTTTCTTAAAGAATAAACACTAATTTTCAACAAGAATAAACACTATTTTCTTAAAGAATAAAAGATAAACAATCACAAGTAGCCCTTATTATCTATTTCTGAAGTTAATTGGCAACTTTAATGATGATGTAATTATCTTTTGAATCCCCAGACAGGGGCAACTTGCTCAACAAAAAAACCTAAAACCTCAGTTATGCAAGCGAATAATGGACAAAAGTAAAAAAAGAAAAAAAAAGAAAAGAAAAGTGGGCTGGTCCAATGGGTGAAACTCCAGTGCTGAAGATGAGTCCCACTCCTGCCCTGTTTGGGGGTCACACTCGGGCACGTTTAAAAATGCCTATAGTGTGAGTATACCATTATATGACAGTGATCTTCTCTCCACAATTGTAAAAGATTATTACACATATGGACAAATATCGAAGAGTAAATTGCTTATTTGAAATGACTTGGTCATGTTATTAATCAATAATCAAAATAATTGAAATATTAAGATATTCTTAATTTATATATAAATAAAATAGCTGAAGCAAACATTTAACTCACCATTGACAGTAAGACTGAAACTCTTGCTCACACTGTTGCTCTGTAGTTGATAGAGTCCAGCGTGTTCAGTTCTGGTGTTTGTGATGATCAGAGATCCAGTTTGATGATCCAGCTTCAGTCTGTCTCTGAATCTCTCACCAAGAACATCATCATATATAGTGATTCTGCCTGCCATTACATTGATTTTAGCTATTAAAGTGTTTTCAGCTCCAAATCTCCATAGAATCACATCATCATCCTTCATTTCAGTAAAACCAGAGATTAGAGTGACTGAATCTCCCGTAGTCACTGACACTGACTTCACTGCATCAGTATCTCCAAACACACCTGAAGAACAGAGACACAGATTTGATGTTTTACTTAAATAGACCAGATTCTGCACAGAAGGAAACTCGTGAAAATCTTTAGAGTAGGGGTGTCGCGTCATAACGTAATTGACAGTAAATGTGATATTCAAAGCAACAATTATCGATATCGTGTTAATTTAGTGTCTGACGATATATAGCAATATTTAAAATCAACTTTTACAATTTTAAGGAGATCTAACCAATCAGAGTTCACTTTATTGATGACATTGGAAAAGGATGTTAGTGATAGTGATTATGAGCCTCCTTGTTAGTGCGTCCGCCTCCCATGCCAGAGACCCTGGTTCGAGTCCCACTCGGATCGAGTGTGAGGAGCAGTGGAGAGGACCCGGGAGAGAGGGGTTACATTGGTGCCGTGACCCGGTTGGGAGTTAGGTTTAGGGGGGTGAGTGTAATGGAGGCCAGCGAGTAGTGCTGTGAGATTAATCTAGATTAAAAAAATTAATCTATGCCTATCACTAGTTTAGATGTTGATTTGATCATATTCTCCATAATCCCGTTCATATAAAATGATTACTCGCCACTTTATAATAGACACTGAGAATTTGCAAATCACTCTTATACATGCTGAATGCGCCATCTAAAGGGCAATTTAAGTATTGCAGTTAACTAAGAATTGTATTAGATGTAAAATATCATGCAGAGCTGGGTATATTACTTATGAACTGTAATCAGTTACTGATTACAGATTACATTACAAAATTTGTAGTCAGCAATATAATCTCCTAGATTACACATTTTTGGTAATGTAATATGATTACTTTTTGATTACATTTAGATTACATTTGTGCCAACCCTTATTTGATATTAAATATATTGAATCAGCATAATCCTGTACTATTTTGACAGATACAAAGAAATAGTATATTCAAAAAAATATATTTAATTCACCAAGAAGAGCCACGATAGCTTCTTTTTCAAGTGCAATGTAGCCTATGGAAAGTTAATATTTAAAAAATACTAACAGTAATGTACCTTGCTGTAAGTATTTGATAGTGACACTGAATAAAACAAAATCACATCTTATAATTTTAAAGGATATTTACTTATCTTTGTAAATTTAGAAAACCGCTACATTAATTAAATTAAACATTAAGTCAAATATTAAATCTAAAAAGCTCTAGAAGTGTATATGACTATATCAATGAAAAACATCACACAATAGCTACATTGCAACCATGAATTTTGGAAAAGAATTCACACAGCAATTACATTTCTATCCATATCAAAACATTTTAAGTGCATAGTAACAAAGATAAAAAGACAAACAATATTACAAAAATGAATATTAAAGAACATGAAACTATATATATATATATATATATACACACACACACACACACATATATATATATATATATATATATATATATATACACACACACGCACGCACGCACACACACACACACACACACACACACATATATATATATATTATAGACCATTTCTAGCTCAAATCTTTCATCTCAAAACTACTGTGCCCGTGAGGTGACTTGTTCGGTTTACTTAGTTTTGTCATGGCAAGACTTAATGACTCGTGGGAACGTGATTATATGTTTTGGCCACGAGATATTAATTTGTGGGAACATCATATTAAATCGTTGGAGCGTGATATTACGTTGTGGCCACGAGATCATTCTTTTTTTTCCCCTTGTCTCAAGAAATATCTGTGCCCACACGAAACCACAAAACAATGTATTACATATGCCAGACCAGCATGTGGCGCTGTAATTCTGCCACAGAGACACATAAAAAATGGAGAAGACATGGACTATGCCACAGACAATTTATAAGAGACATGCTACTTCCTCAATCCTCCATACAACTATATAAGCCCTCATATATACCCCACTATATAAACACTCAGCTCCACGCGATCAGTTGGAGCTCAATGCTCATGTATCCGCCGAGAGCAGTCTCTACTCGGCTAGTCCTTCTGATATTTGCCGCTGGCTCTGATGTCTCTTTAGTGGTTCAACATAAAATATAATTAGTTTTGGGTTAATCTAACAGGTAATCTTTTGTCTTTATTTAATTAATCTACTTCTTCCAAGCAAGATCCTTTTCATTCCTGTTTCTGTAAAAGTATCATACAGCTCCGGGTATCCACATACAGCGACTATGACTTTTTCCTCCATTTTAGTATAGGTCTCTGCAGGAAAGTAACCATATCAGGGTGTTTTTAGACCATGATACCTGATTGGCTGATGTCATAGTGACGGTAGGTTTAGGGGTGGAGTTGGGTAAGGGGGATCATTTTGACTGCATGATTTAGAAACACCTAGCAGTTTGAAAACACCCACAAGGTCATAAACGCCCACTTTTTCTCTGCAGAGACCTAAATTTCGTATTCCCCCCCCCCCCCCCCACTCGCTACATCGTAATCACGTCACTACTAGAGCAAGTTTCTGATTGGTTAACGCGGCACAAAATTTAGCCAAAGTTCAGATTTTTCAACTCAAAACGCCCAAAAAGTTCAATTCACGCTGCGTCATTCACAGGATGTCTGTTCACTTCTTTGCATTGTATTAACATGTAAATCACTTGCGCTTAATGCTGCATTCACACCAAACGCGAATAGAGCATCACATTCGCGTCTGCCGTGTCTAGTTTGCCACTTGAACATTTTGAATGCATTCGCGCGGAAAAAGCAAGCGTTTGAAGCAAAATTGACACACGTCCCAGGCGAAATCCGTTTCTTGTGTGAGGGGCAAGTGCTAGGCGGTTGTCTGTTTGCAAGATGGCAGATGTTGATCAGGCATTCAAGGCCACTTTTTCCTGCACACGTCCTCTGAATAAACACATTATCTTGTTAGTGAAAAGTAGCTGTATATTGGGGGAAAATAGTTGTAAAAAATGGTGGGAAGGCCACGGGTCAATATGTGACTCAAAAGTGAAATGTGTATTTACAACACTCTTCCAAGCGAGGTCCTTTTTATTCCTGTCTCTATAGAAATATGAACTTGTGCTATATAGCTCAGAGTGACTGCTCACTGACAATATCAGTCGTTCCATCATGTTGAATAAGTGACTCCGGTCTGGCCTCCCGCCACATCAGCAAGCGGCGCAAATTGATGCCAAAGTTCAAATTTTTCAAAGTTCAAACTCTGGCCCCAGACCCGAATTTGCGTCAAAAGCATAAATGCACAAAAAACATAATTTGCACGTATCACGCAAGACTCTCAATTCGCAACATTAGACGCGTGATTAACGTGATTGACGTGCTAACCGCCTAACCTCTGATTTCAACAGCACACGTCTGCAGTGCATTACATTTTTAAGTTCCGCATGTTCTTTACCCGACTTGTTTTTGTATTTGCAATCAATATGGACTGTGCGTAGTCACACTTTGGCTGCATCCGAAAACAGAAAAATGCTGCCTTCAGAGGTCACATTCCAAGGTAGGAAGGCATCAAGACACGTCCAAATTCAATGTTAGAGTCAATTCCTGTCTTCTGAGATGCCTTTATCTGGCCGGTTTTTGAAGGCAGCATAGATGTACCCTTCGCTGCCTTTGATATCCCACAATCCTGTGTGTTCCATTCTTTGACAGTTAAACTTAAAAATAAAGATGGCGTCTGAAAGTTGCGGTCAGTGCTCAGTTTGTGTGTAAATGTATGTTTTTGGTCAATGTTTTCCACTTTTTATGTCATTTCTGGCGAGGAGTTAATATTGCAGAAATGAAATATCCACATCAAAGCTCTCTATATTTTGCTGTAGATCATTAAACTATTACTCAGAAGCCTGTCCAAAATCAGTTTCATGTGCCTTCATGCAAAAACGCTGCCTGCAAATTCATTGCCTCATACGGCAGCGAGGCAGCAAGTCACCTGCCTAAGTTTTCAGATGCAGCCTTAATTTCTTTGTTCAAATCTATTACGTTCACAGTTACACGATTAAAACTGATCCTGAAAAATTGAGTGACACATTGCTACATTAAACTGCACTTAATGCCCCATCTGTGGTCATTCTTCAATAAGGTTCTTTAGTTAACATTAGTTAATTACATTAGTTAACATATATAAATGACATAAATAACAAAGAACAATATTTCCACATCATTGATTAATCTTAGTTCATGTTAATTTCAGCATTTACTAATGCATTAATAAAATCACAAGTTGTGTTTGTAAACATTGATGCACTGTGAACTAACATGACCAATGAATGACTCTATTTTTATTAACATTAACATAGATTAATACATTGTGTAAAACATGTATTGTTCATTATTCATTCATGATGATTAATACATTAATGTTAATAAATTACATCTTATTTTAAAGTGTTTTATTCATCATATTGTTGAGCTCGACAGTATTTTCTCTCTTGTTATGTCATAGGAGCTTCAAAGAAGACGGAGAAAGCCAGAATCTTGTGCCCTGCATTTATCAGTATCCTTATGTTCGTTGGGTGAAAAAGGAAAACAGTAATAAACAAAGTAAAAAATAATTTGACTGATATCACCCCCCCCCCCATAGGTTTCTATAGATATCACGATATATCGATATCGTGAGTTCTTATGGCCACAATAACCATGATGTGGAAAATATAATATCATGACAGCCCTACTTTAGAGCCCTTCATTTCTTTTAACATGTGTGCCAAAAACATTATGTGTGTAAAACATCCACAGACATCAGTAACTACGCAACAAATTGTAGAATATAGCAGCGTCTGCCATCAGTCCCTTTTCAGATAAATCAATAATCATTTCATGCCATTGTTCACAAAGTGGTAAAGCCATTATTTATTTGATATAAAACAGATTCACTGTTATTGCACCTGCCATATTTTTTTCTCTTCGGGATTAAATAAGATTTTACAAATATTTGATTTAAGCATCTTTTATATTGGAAATCATCTGTCTGATTAAAAAAGTACTTTATGGCTCTGTATTAAATTTCTGTAAATACAATCTATCAGAATAAAACTAAAGCAAGAAGTTAAAATAAATATGTTTATAACTTACCAACCAGGTGCCACAAGCAGAACAAAACAAACATGTGAACCATTTTCAGATAAGAGCACTGGAAGTATCTGAGCATGTAGCCTATATGACAGATTATGAACTCACACGACAGTGTTAAACTGCAAAATAGCTAGTGGGTGTGATTCATCCTCCAATAAAATCTGAACACCGCCCATTAACTTCACATGAACATGCTCGTCTTGCATGCACTGGTTATAAATAAGAAAAATTTTGCAACAATGAATTCCAAACATTTTATTGTTTATTAAATATTTTGCTCTTGAAAGTGTAAAATGGTTTTAGGTTCAAATGTTTTCTCATCATTCCACCAGCAGATCACTCTCACACAAACCACATGTTTGAAAATAGTAATGCAGAATCTGTTTTTATTTCTTCTTTCCCCTCAGCTCTGTATAGCTACAGCTGGTTTCACTTTGACTTACGGTACTTATCGAAGTAGTTATTATTAGATTGGCCTATGTCACTAATGGAGATACTTGCTTTGTGTGTCTTGTTTGGTATAGGAAAGAATCATCAGGCACTACTTTAAGAAATAACAATTATCCACCAAAGAAAAAAAAAAAAAAAAAACGGAGAAAACAACAACAACAAACAAAGCAATGTGGTTGTATTTGTAGCTCTCGATTTTCCCGAAAACATTAAAATCGGCGTTCAATTCATCCTCTTTATGCCTTTCACAATGGGAGAACTCGTTTGGTTCTTGTCATAAAAGGAGGTCTATGAGTTTCAGGAAAATCCTCTTCATTGGCCTTTTTATATACAGTTGAAACCAGATATTTACATACACTTCAAAAAAAAAAAAAAAAAACTTTAATTTCTTTACTGTCATACATTAAATCAGAATAAACTTTTTTTCAGTTTTAGATCAATAAAAATTAACATATGTTTTGCATTTGTTAAAAGTCAGAAGTATACACACACTTCCTTAGTTTTTGGTAGAGTTGGCCCGAAACTGTTTCACTTGGGCCAAACGTTTTGGGTATCCTTCCACAAGCGTTCTACAATAGTTTGCTGGAATTTTGGCCCACTCCTCTTGACAGAACTGGTGTAACTGGGTCAGGTTTGTAGGCCTTCTTGCTCGCACTTGCCTTATCAGTGCCACCAACAAATTGTCTATGGGATTGAGATCAGGGCTTTGTGATCGCCACTCCAATACCTTGACTATGTTGTCCTTAAGCCACTTTGTAACTAATTTGGAAGTATGCTTGGGGTCATTGTCCATTTGGAAGACCCATTTGCGCCCAAGCTTTAATTTCCTGGCTGATTTCTTCAGATGTTGCTTCAATAAATCCAAATAATTTTCTTTTCTCATGATGCCATCTGTTTTGTGAAGTGCACCAGTCTTTTCTGAAGCAAAGCAACCCCACAACATTATACTATCATCACCCCTATACTTCACAGCTGGGATGGTGTTCTGAGGCTTCAAAGCTTTGCCCTTTTTCCTCCAAATATGCCGTTTAGCGTTACAGCCAAACAGTTACATTTTTGTTTCGTCCGACCACAGGAAATGTCTCCAGAAATTAAGATTTTTGTCCCCATGTGCAGTTGCAAACTGTAGTCTGGCTTTTTTTTATGGTTGTTTTGAAGAAATGGCTTTCTCCTCTGAGTTACCTCTCAGCTCATGGTGGTACAGGACTCGTTTTACTGTGGATAATGGCACAGTCTTTCACGTAGCATCTTCGCATGGTCTTTTGCTGTTGTCCTGGGGTTGAGTCGCACATTTCGCACCAAAAAACGTTCCTCTCTGGGACTCAGAATACATCTTCTTTCTGAGTGGTAGGATGGTTGTACGTTCCCATGTTTTTTATACTTGCGTATTATTGTCTGAACGGATGAACGTGGGACCTTCAGGCATCTGGAAATTTCACCTAAGAATGAGCCACACTTGTGGAGGTCACAATTCTTTTCCTGATGTCTTGGTTGATTTCTCTTGATTTTCCCATGATGTCAAAGAAAGAAGCTCTGTGTTTGAGGTGTGCCTTTATATGTAACCACAGGTGTGCCACCAATTAACTCAAATGCAATTAATTAACCTATCAGAACTTGATGAAAGTTATAAGAAAAATACATAAAAATTCTCCCTCACTTGATTCTGACATTTAACAAATGCAAAAAATATGTTAATATTTATTGATCTAAAACAGAAAGAAAATACTCTGATATAATGTATGACAGTAAAGAAAAATCATTTTTTGTGTGTGTTTTCTTTCTGAAGTTTATGTAAATATCTGGTTTCAACTGTATCAATATTTGGTGTATTTGGTGTAACATAATATTTTGACACGCTTTAATGTTCAATAACACGTTAAACCTTTTCCATCCATAGAAAACTGTTACAAGAAAACGCTACTATAAGAAAAGGCCTACTGAGACTAATAAAGGTGAGAATGATTTTGTAATTGTGTTTTTTTTAGTACATTAAACTACGTTAAACATTTTCATATAACGGTTTTATATGGGAGGAAAATGCTTTAATGTGTTGCATTCATATTCAGGGCTCATCTGATTTTTTGTTGGTAGTATACTTTATTAGTATGCTGTTTAGTGAATTTGGTCTGGTAATATCACTGTCTTAGTACATTAAGCCACGTTAAGTGTTTTTCAGTTTAGCATTTTAGAATGTCCCATAAATTTCTACAAAGTCCTTCCTTCCCACAAACACAGTGTGCTCTGATTGGCCAACTGACCCAGTACATTGTTATTCGGCTCCTCATGTTTCAACCATGCTCCCGTTCAAATCTTTAATTTGTCTGGTTCAGGTCTGATACACTACAAAGCTTTTTATCTAAAACAACTTACAAAAGAGGAACAAATTACTCCAGAGTCAGTCAACGAAATGAGCAAAGGATTGACTCATGGGTTTTCGGATCACCAGTAGTTCTTTCAGACAGTTCGAGTCAATAAACCAGTCGAAGAAAAGGGTTCTTTTGCGCTCGAAGTAATGACATCATTGGCGATGATTGCCCTTGATTCAAACCTTTGCTTTGTTTTGAACTCTCTCACACAGACACGGAAGAGAAGACAATGCTGAATAAAGTCGGAGTTTTTGCTATTTTTGGACCAAAATGTATTTTCAATGCTTCAAAAAATTCTAACCGACCCTCTGATGTCACATGGACTACTTTGATGATGTTTTTTTTTTACCTTTCTGGACATGGACAGTAGACCGTACACACAGTTTCAATGGAGGGACTGAGAGCTCTCGGACTAAATCTAAAATATCTTAAACTCTGTTCAGAAGATGAACGGAGGTCTCACATGTTTGGAATGTCATTAATGACATAATTTAGATTTTGATCTTCGTTTTACTCACCCTTGAAGCATCCAAGGTGTATGTGACTTTCTTCTTTCAGAATAATCCAATGCGAGTTATTATATAAAAAATGGCCCTTGCTCTTCCAAGCCTTTCAATCAGGGTAAGCGGGTGTTTGTGGTCAACTGTTCAGAAGAAGTGAAATAAAGTGCGTGCATCTGTAATAAACCGTCCCTCACACGGCTCCGGGGGATGAATAAAGGCCTCCTGTAGCAAATCCATGCCAATTATTACGTTTGAAATCTGGATATTTATCTTACAAAAACACATGGATTCGCTACAGGGGGCCTTTATTCACCCCCCAGAGTCTTGTGAGGGGGCTTTTATTACAGATTTGAAAGTGAAAGTGACATACAGCCAAGTATGGTGACCCATACTCGGAATTCGTGCTCTGCTTTTAACCCATCCAAAGTTGGGTTAACACACACACACACACACATATATATTAATTATATATATATAATTATTGAAATAATTTAGATTAGCATTTTTGTGTTTTGTTTTTTGTGTGTGTGTGTGTCTTGATGCAGTTTTGAGAAATATAGCATTGTGTTTAGTGTGAGTGAGACAAGTAAAGAGACGTAAAAAAGTAATAACACGTAATACAATTAAAAAATTGTAATAACAGTTGTTTGTATCACTAGCCTTCTTGAAGTTTTCTGTAGATGCAAAATATCCTGACTGAAGCTACAATCAACAGAGATCCAGCAACAGCAGAAACCAGCACTATCAGACACACTGAATCTGGAAGATATGAAGGAGACTGTTCTGTAACAGCTAAAGAGAATAGAGAGAAAATAATGTAAGTGGTTGTGTCAGTCTGATCTATAAAAAAAGAGAGACAACAGGTCAGTAAATGATCACCTGTACCTGCACACTGATGCTGGACAATAAACTGTTTCCTTTGTACCAGGAGAGAGTCACATGACCCACATTCACCACTGAACACAACAATGAACAATAAGATGATGATGATGATGATGAACATTGTGGAGAGTTTCTGCTGATGACAGGAACAGGCGGATGAGCCGTAAACATGACCCAAACTAAATGTGATCTAGATCAGGAAGTGTTTATTTGCAGCATCAGTCAGTCGATGGGGTTCTTATGTGACAGAAATCTTCACTTCTCTCTCCACAATTATTAAATAGTATTGTATATTATTTTGCAACAATGAATTTCAGATATTTTATTGTTTAATAAATATTTTGCTTTTGAAAGTGTAAAATGGTTTTGTGAGGTTTACTAAGGTGTGTTTTCTCTTGGTTCTATCAGCAGATCACACACACACACACAATCACAATCACAATCACAATCACACACACACACACACACACACACAGACACAAACACACACCACATAATATATTTTATATTATTATATATTTAGCTGCCCCCTCATCTACCATCAAACCACATCTTGTGAGTTCATTAGAAGTTTCACTTTTACTCACAGATCACAGGGGTAGCAAGAATTAGATGCATCACTCAGGGAGATTTTTGTTTTGTGTTTCTGTTTTGTGTATAGTTTCAAGTTAGATATGGCCAAGAGTTATCAGGAGCTATTTTATGAAGTAACAGTTATCCACTCAAGAACATACAACAAGGCAATGAGGTTGTATGAGGATCCCAGCACATTGTGTGGACACTGGACCACAGAACATGTGCTTGATATTTGCAGGAAATATGAAATGGAGGGGAAGGATATGATAACTTTCCAACATTAATAAGACGGAAAGAATATAAGACTAACAGAATGTGGAGTAAAGAAGATTGTAATGTGGGAGTAAACAAGGAAGGAAATACTTGATGTGCTTTTTAATAAATCCAAGATAAAAGATGAGAATATGACATGTAATTTATTGTAAAGTGTTACCAAGTATTTGTATGTTTATGGTTGTGTATTAGTCATGGGCTTGTAGAAGAAGCTTGGAAAGGAAGATGAAGGTTGGAAAAAAGTGCCTTCGTACCTTGTTATGTCTCTCATTAATTTTGTTAAAATGCATGAGTTCTTTTTTTCTTGCTTAATTGTTTGTATTCAAGTGAAAGGTTAATATATATGGGTGTGTGGATGCTTTTAGTCAGTATTCATCATCAGTGAAAGCATGCATTCCATTGCCTCTTAATGATCATCTGTGTGTAGGTGCAATCACTCACCTGGACCGTGCAAAGGTTCTCCTGTCCATGGGAACAGTGGAGGTTGATATCCGAGCATGCACTGGAAGGGGATGAGGCCAGTGGTACTCTGTCATGGGAGTTCTGTGTACAGTATACTCAACCCAGGGAAGGAAACGGTTACGGCTGTGCTGATCTTCTTCTATTATTGTATTTATTATCCTGTGTTTTTCATGTTCTTTGTCAAAGCCAATGACGATTATAACAAGAGGTTGGAGAAAACATCAACCACAGGTATGTTTTCTTCTCTTTTTAATTTATCTACTTACAGTACTCTTAAAAAATTGCACTACTGTAAATATTTTACAATTTATGTGTAAATGTGCATTTTTCATAAGAGTGACTGATCTTGTCTGTCGTGCAGGTGTGTCGCTTGGCATGATGTGGTTCTGTTTGCTTTACAGAGATGATCATTTACTGCAGAACTGATAAGTGTTTTTTGAAACACTCACAGCTGTCTGAGTTTATCTGTCTTGGTCTTTAATGAGTCATTCAGGACTTCCATTCAGAAACTCAGGAGGAGCTATTCATTATTATTATTATTATTTGTATAATTAATTCATTAAAATTCATGTTTCTAATAGACTCATTTATAGTGCTTAGAAGTCATGTCAAGTCAAGTCAAGTCACCTTTATTTATATAGCACTTTAAACAAAAAAGATTGTGTCAAAGCAACTGAACAACATTCATTAGGAAAACAGTGTGTCAATAATACAAAATTAAAGGCAGTTAAAGGCAGTTCATCAATGAATTCAGTTATGTCATCATCAGGTGATCTGTATCTGGGGCTCTAGTTGTCCTGGTCTCCGCTGTCTTTCAGGGATGTAGAGGTCCTTTCTAGGTGCTGATCCACCATCTGGTCTGGATTCAGACCTGGATCTGGTGGCTAGGGCATTTTATACCTGTTAAAATGTATTGTGTAAGCTTTTGTTACTTTCACTGTACTGCATTCGAGATGCTCCATTGTAGCATCTCAATGCTTTAATGCAGGGAACCACTCCTTATACATTATACGAGTACGCCCGTATATTTCGGTGATGTAATTTGCGTCACACGCACTGTACGCGGACCCTCGCATGTGAATAAAAGCCATAATTTTAGAGCAAGCTAAACATACGCAGCGCGCAAACGTTTGCATTGGTGCAGAAGACTCTTCCAGCTTAGAGCATTTCACACAGTCTGCTATCTCACTTTTTTGTGTATGCTTGAGGTTTAAAATAAGTGTTGTAGTGAATGGTTGTTACTTTTATTTAGATATTTTGCAAAAAGTGGTAATAGTGCATAATAATTACTGCATAATAAATACTTTTATGTTTGATAACTTCTGTTTAGCTGTTAAGTTGGTGTTGAAGTGAAGTACAGCACATTAATGTTCAGTTTGCTGGGATGCTACAAAAAGTACGGAAACACTGAGAGGATATGCATGATTTCTGCTTGAATGACATTTCTTTCTTGTTTCCTTGTGATTTCAACATAAAAGAGTGTCATTTTAACAGAAATAAAGTTGTATTTATATTAGATATTCATTAGACATTCGATCTGTAACATTAAATAGAATTTATAATGTTTCATTGTGCTAATGTATTATAATACTAAAGGGTATGGCTCCTATACAGCGTGCAGCGCGTAAACACAACCAGTGCGCAGAATGATGCACTTGAAGCAACACAGAGTCACAGCGTGTAGCATTACTCATAGAAATGTTCAAAACACCAAAGGAAGAGATATTGATGTTGTGTATTATAAGTGTGCAATATTTTGAGCCTTTTCTTTTAACAGTTTTAAATCTCAGTTATTGTGTGCTCTTGAAGAGAGTTTCATTGTTTTGACTGTAGTAACTAGGACTGGGATGATATGCTAATCTGCCAAATCAATACTATCCCGATACTTCTGTGCCAATTCAATATATATTGCCATGATTGAATATTGTGATTATATAACTATTGCAATTCGTGACTTATCCAAATTGTCTATACAATTATTTGTTTGTTTCTGTAGATTTGAGGGAAAGATTAAAAACAAGGAGGTCTGGGAATGACTGAAGGGAACTGACAGCAGTGCGGGAAGGAAGTAATCACCAGAATGTAAGTTATTTGAGAATGTGTGCATTGTTTATTACAAATGTAGCAATGTACACAGCTGGTCAAACGTTTTAGATATATTTTCAATGTATAATTTATAATCTATAATGCACAGCTATATTTTCAGCATTAACTACTCCAGTCTTCAGTGTCACATGATCTTCAGCTGCTCAATACATTTTTCTGATTGTTATCAATGTTGAAAACAGTTGTGCTGCGTAGAAGGAAGAACACATTTAACAATTTTCTCATAAACTTGCCATGTGTTTTAATAAAAACAATGAACATGACTACAATAATATGCTAAATGTCAACATTAATATCATATCCTTAGTGTCCCAAACATTATAGAACTACTTTGTTCAAGACCCCATTTAATGTTACAGATCGAATGTCTAATGATGTCATAAAAATGTTTTATAAAGATATTATTAGCTCTATTATTCTTAATATGGGAACCTTTAAAAAAAATTGGGATTCATCGTGGCATACGACAAGGCTTTCCAATCTCTCCCTTTCTGTTTTTATTAGTGGCTGAACTTCTTTCTTTTCACATTTTGAATAATCAAACATTCTGGGACTGAAAATATTTGATAGAGAAATCAGAATTTCTCAATTGGCAGATGACACTGTTTTATTTCTGAGAGATAAGAAGCAAGTTAAAAGAGCCCTGGAATGTATATCCAAATTTTCCAGATCCTCTGGCTTATTGTTAATTCTTAAGAAATGTGAAATATGATTTATACACGATTTTATAGATCTGTTAGTTGAAAGCATACCAGTAACGGGCTCTGTTAAATACCTTGGCATTCATATTTCTAAAAATAAAAACACAAAAAGTAATCCCAGACTGACTGGATGATGGTGAGATCAGATCTCTTTGATCATTATACCATGTTGTCTCACTCGTTGTTCATACAAAAATCTCACTGGATGTTTACAATTCTTAACATAATGTTTAAAATGGCAAAAATAATGTTTGGTAATTATATCTCCTACTGGAACACTAAACAAAGTATACAAATACAAACCTGATTCCAAAACAGTTGGGGCACTGTACAAATTGTGAGTAAAAAAGGAATGGAATAATTTACAAATCTCATAAACTTATATTTTATTCACAATAGCATATAGATAACATATCAAATGTTGAAAGTGAGACATTTTGAAATGTCATGTCAAATATTGGCTCCTTTTGGATTTCATCAGAGCTACACATTCCAGAAAAGTTGGGACAGGTAGCAATAAGAGGCTGGAAAAGTTAAATGTACATATAAGGAACAGCTGGACGACCAATTTGCAGCTTATTAGGTAAATTGGGAACATGATTGGGTATAAATAGAGCCTCTCAGAGTGGAAGTGTCTTTCAGAAGTCAAGATGGGCAGAGGATCACCAATTCCCCTAATGCTTCTGCGAAATATAGTGGAGCAATATCAGAAAGGAGTTTCTCAGAGAAAAATTGCAAAGAATTTGAAGATATCATCATCTAAAGTGCATAATATCATCCAAAGATTCAGAGAATCTGGAACAATCTCTGTGCATAATGGTCAAGGAAACCATACTGGACACCCGTGATCTTCGGGACCTTAGACGGCACTGCATCACATACAGGAATGAAACTGTAATGAAAATCACAACATGGGCTCAGGAATACTTCCAGAAAACATTGTTGGTGAACACAATCCACCGTCCATTCACCGTTGCTGACTAAAACTCTATAGGTCAAAAAAGAAGCCATATCTAAACATGATCCAGAAGCGCAGGCGTTTTCTCTGGGCCAAGCCTCATTTAAAATGGACTGTGGCAAAGTTGAAACTGTTCTGTGGTCAGACGAATCAAAATTTGAAGTCCTTTTTGGAAAAAAACTGGAACGCCATGTCATCCGGACTAAAGAGGACAAGGACAACCCAAGTTGTTATCAGACCTCAGTTCAGAAGCCTGCATCTCTGCAAACATTTGGTGCATCATAAAGAGAAAGATGCAACAAGACAGTTAAGCAACTAAACCCTTATTAGACAAGAATGGGACAACATTCCTATTCCTAAACTTGAGTAACTTGTCTCCTCAGTCTCCAGACGTTTGCAGCCTGTTATAAAAAGAAGAGAGGATGCCACACAGTGGTAAACATTGCCTTGTCCCAACTCAACCAGTGAGTGGCACAACTTTTTAAAAAACTTTTTGACTGAGGATTTTTTTTTCTTCAGTTTAAACATTTGATATGTCATCTATGTTATATTCTGAATAAAATATTTACATTTGAAACTTCCACATCATTGCATTCTTTTTTTTTATTCACAATTTGTGTCCCAACTTTTTTTGGAATCGGGTTTGTATACTGTATAAATTATGATGAGGGGAAGCTATCCTAATTTCATTGTATGTGATGACAATAAAATGCATTAATTCATTCAAAATATTACACAATTTAATTACAAGTAATGTTTAAAATATAGAAATGATAAAAATTTAAATATTTGCAACCTCAAATGGAGGTTGAATGCAGTGTTGGTGAAAGTCACTTTTAAAAGTAACGTGTTACAATATTGTGTTACTCCATAAAAAGTATCAAATTGTGTTACTCGGGTGCTTTTTATGGAAAGACCGTAAAAAAAGACCGTGGAAAGACATGCCAAACGTGAAACGATTAAGCCTCAGACTTCTTCCTCTACACTTCACTCCCAATTTCTGACAGGAGAGCTGTCAGTCAACAAATGGAGAAAAAAAAGAAAAAAAAAAACACTTAGGCTACTTATTTCAAAACGTGACTATGACATTTTGTTGTAAATTTACAATTAATGTTTTACTTTAGTTACTAGAAAAAGGTAAAAAACCAAATTTTTCTGGAGTAAAGCTTCTGTGAAGGGACTTTTTGATTGAATCACTAGGTGGCGGTATTTACTTTAGTGGCTATTGAAATTATTATTATTATTTTCTTTCTACTACATTTCTATTTATAAACAAACTACTGCTTGTAGTATTCTTGCTGAAATAATACAACAAATGCTTGTGATTATTAAGAAGATGAAATAACCTGCATAGACTCAATTCAGTTCACTGATGTAATTGAATATGGTGAATGGTGCCATCACAATAAGGACACAAACATGTTTACGAAAAACCAAACAAACAAAAAAGACCGCTTTATGTCTAATCAGACGTTTGGGATAAATTGGCACCTCATAGATATAGGTGTCAATAACTCTGAAACAAAATGAGATGTTTTGACCAAATTTGGCACATGAATTGTATTTGTGTTTATTTAATTATAATTATTTGAGATATGCTGCAGTATTAAACATCATTCATCATAATCATTAGTTACGCCTACAGACCAACTAAGTGCAATTATTCAGCCTGAATTTATGGCTTATTGTCATTATAATAACACCCGTTTAATTAAAAATATAGCATGTAGCCAGCAAACTCACCAGACCTGAACCCCAGAGAGAATCAATGGAGTATTACCAAGAGGAAAATTAGAAACGAGACTAAAAACCTGGGCTTTCATACCACCTCAGCAGTGCCACAAACTGATCACCTCCATGCCACGATGAATTGAGACAGTAGTTAAAACAAAAGGAGCCACGACCAAGTATTTAGTACGGTATGAACACTTTCCAGAAGGCCAACAATTCCATTATTTTTTTTTTTTTTTGTTTAATTGGTCTTATGAAGTATTCTAATTTGTTGAAATGAGTGTATTGGTGGGTTTTTGTTAATGTGAGCCAAAATCATTAACTTTTGCACGACATTCTAATTTATTGAGATGCACCTGTGTGTGTGTGTGTGTGTGTGTGTGTGCTCTTGTTTTTGTGACATATCAGGACACAACTGTGTATAATGTCATGGGTATGACACAGGTATTACAAGGAGAGGGTGACTTATGAGGACATAACCCATATCCCCATTTTTCAAAACGCTTTTAAATCATAAAGAATTAGTTTTTTTGAGAGAGTAAATGTCACAGGGTAATGACTATGCATGGTCTATACACACACGTACACACGCATGTTATGCACATACACCGGCGTAATGTATTATAGTCGGTAAGCCAACATAGATTCATAGAATTGCCTTTTCTCATATACAGAAATAAATCACCACCACAAGTATTTGATTCACATAGTTTATTGAATACAGTGTAAGAGAGATGCAGATTATGTTCAGTTAGACATCCGGTCTATTTATGGGTCTTTGTGTCGCCATCTTGTTCGTGTGAGTGATGTCACCAGACAGTCCATTCTCATAGCTGTAAGAGAGAAAGGTTTCTTAAGTTATTTGTTTCCTTTGAACATGTGTGTTATGTTTACGTGCATAGGATTTCTTGCATGTATGTATATTTGTATTTCATTATTTTGTTTTTGTTATTGTTTTTGTTATTTTTATTTTTATTATGTAATCTTGTGATGTATGTGAAACGTGTTACCTTTCATATGGTATGTTCCAGAGTAGGAGGAGTTGGGCCTATAAAATGGCTTTAGTTAGTAGTTAGTAGGATAGTTCAGAGATAGGAGGCGAGGAGAGGTCTGGGCCGACCATGAACAATCTGAGTCTGAATCTGAGTCTGAATCTAAATCTGAGTCTGAATCTGAGTCTGAATCCGAGTCTGAATCTGAATTTGAATCTGAGTCTGAATCTGAATCTAAATCTGAATCTGAAACTGAATCTAAATCTAAATCTGAGTCTGAGTCTGAATTTGAATTTGAATTTGAATCTGAATCTGAACCTGAATCTAAATCTAAATCTAAATCTGAGTCTGAGTCTGAATCTCAATCTAAATCTGAGTCTGAATCTGAGTCTGAATCAGAGTCTGAGTTTGTGACTGGAGACTGTCATCGTGCACCGTAATAAAAGCACTGTTAACCATGACCAACTGTTTCCTCTGTCAATTGAAGCCTACAACCGCTTAAGGCGTTCGTAACAGTATAAATGCACAAAGTTTCCTGTGAGGGTTAGGTGTAGGGTTGGTGTAGGGCCATAGAAAATACAGTTTGTACAGTATAAAAACCATTAAGTCTATGGGAAGAACCCACTTTTCACAAAAACAAACTCTGTGTGTGTGTGTGTGTGTGTGTATATATATATATATATATATATATGCATACTGGTATGATTGATATTTGAGGTATTACTATTTTTGTAAAACCCTTATGGAAAAAATAGCAACAATTCTTCTAGAACCAAGGTTAACTGTTGCACTGACACTGTCCCTATATTGCATTTTATATTGCCTTATAATAAACTTTTTAATAAACTGGATAATGCTGTGTGTTTATATAATGTGTTTATATTCAGCCACCTTTCAAATCTAAATCTGAATTCTGATTAATTCTCATTATTTAATTATGACACCCCTGCTGTTATAATATAGGCCTGTGTAAGATTCGAAGATTAATCTATGCTTTTTAGGTAAATATTGGGTTTTCAGTTAAACTGACAAATTTCAGATTTGTATTTTCATGATAGCTGCATACAAGTATAAAACAAAATGAAAACTACAACATATTTTATATGTTTATTCATATTAACAGTCTAATTAGGAATTGTAAAAAAAAGAATAAAATGAAGCATTAAAGAATTTTGATCATTTTGGACACCAGATGGCCCTGATACGTCAGTTTCGAGTAATAAACATTTTCCAGAGGAGTTCAGAGCAAAGCATTGGTAAGCCAAAGTTTCATTTTAACAACACTAAACAATTAAACCACACACATTTTAGTATTAACATTAAAACTACAACATAAGCAAGAATATTTATGTCTATCAGTCCCTCCAGGGTTGATTTTTGCAATCAAAATGATTTTGTTGCGGCTTTTCTTCAAATTTGCGATGCTATTTGCAGTATTTCTTATCGTTTTGCAGTGAAAATATACCACAGACATTCTTCTAACACTGTTATAACTTTTCTGACTTGGAGAACAACTGTAGGTCTCCAGACTAACGTTTGACAACACCAACACTAGAGAAATTAAGCTCTACAGAAGCAGGCTCCAGCACCTGACAGTAAAGCACTCACCCTAATCACACATGTACATCTCAGAGATGTCTATTTAATGTCTGCATTTACATATGCTTTAAGTTTTTAAGAGGGCTTGGTGATCTGCAATACGACTCTAAGATGTTTCCTGTCAGATGTCAAATATAAATTTATTAGAATGCTTGTAAAACTGTTAATCAGAGTACAGCAGATGATTCCCAGATCTTTAGCAGACGTCTTACAGATGTAACAAATATATTACATCTGATAAAGTGTACTTTTATTATTGTCAATCATAATAAATATAATTTTATGAATACAAAAATATATAGGCTATATTAGGGAGTGGAAATGTCCTATAAGTACTTCTCTGCAGCCATTTACTAGTGGCCATTACGTTAAATTTTAACGCTGTTTGTTGTTGACGGCTGTACTGCGTTTGAGCTCCGTCACTATATTCTTTTCATTGACTATTTTTAACTTAAAAATCAATTTTATACATCATCGTTTCCGTTTATATAACGTGTGAATATATCCTCTATTGTATTCTACAACAAAAACAATCAGTGCGCCTCGCTATCACTAGTTTTATTTTGATCTCCCGGGTCCGCTATTAGCTTTTAGCCAGTTAGCATCAGCAAGCGTGGTGCATTGCTTACATTGCTAATACTCTATTCACACACATTCCCACTACTGTACTCACTGTTACTTGCTTTAATGGCGGATGATTGTCTCCACTCTGTGCAGCTCGAGCTCGAGGCCGTGGGGAAGCAGATTCGCGACCTGGAACAGAAGCAGGCCCAGCTGAGAGAGCGGAGAGCCGCGCTGGAATCATCCCGGGCTGACGCTCACAAGTCCGGGGTAAGTATACAGCGTGCTGTTAACAGTCCCACCACGTCTACTCCGTGTGTTTCTCTGCGCAGGCCCGGTGCACCCAGGACGCGATCTTCCCAGATGTCCTTCACTGCGACGCCGGGACACCACGGACCCTGGGTGCATCCACAGCGGAGGACGCGAGCTGGGTCCCGGGCGACGGCTTCTCCCCCTCCTGCCTTCGAGATCTCCATCCAGAACCGCTTCGCTCCCCTCCGCGAGACAGGACGCGACGCTGTGATCATCGGAGACTCCATCGTCCGACACGTAAGTGCTACGTTAGCCGAAGGTAAAGTGCACACTCATTGTTTGCCTGGTGCTCGTGTTCTGGATGTTTCTGCGCAGATACCCGCGATCCTGAAGGACGACGAGAGCCCCAGAGCGGTCGTGCTTCACGCCGGGGTTAACGACACCACGCTGCGGCAGACGGAGACGCTGAAGAGGGACTTCAGGAGCCTGATCGAGACGGTTCGCAGCACGACGCCCGCGGCGACGATCGTCGTGTCAGGACCACTGCCCACGTATCGACGAGGACACGAAAAGTTCAGTAGACTTTTTGCTTTAAATGAATGGTTGTTGTCATGGTGTAAAGAACAGAAACTGCTATTTGTTAATAACTGGAATCTTTTCTGGGAGCGTCCTAGACTGTTTCGCGCTGATGGTTTACACCCCAGCAGAGTCGGAGCGGATCTTCTGTCTGACAACATCTCCAGGACACTTCGCTCCATGTGACTAGTAAGACAATTCTCAAATAACCATTATGATGAGTTTTGTTCCTCCCGCTTAAATGATAAAAGTATTTGCGCTGTAAAAACTATTAAGACTGTGTCTGTTCCCCGAATAGTGAGGTCAAAATATAAATATAATGTAGGATCTAGAAAAAATCTTATCGTAATTAAACCAGAAAAATGTAAAGTAAATGAACAAAAACAATTTTTAAAGTTTGGGCTCATAAATATTAGATCACTCACACCAAAAGCAGTTATTGTAAATGAAATGATCACAGATAATAGTTTTGATTTACTCTGCTTGACTGAAACCTGGCTAAAACCAAATGATTATTTTGGTCTAAATGAGTCTACTCCACCAAACTACTGTTATAAACATGAGCCCCGTCAGACTGGTCGTGGTGGGGGTGTTGCAACAATATATAGTGATATTCTCAATGTTACCCAGAAAACAGGATACAGGTTTAACTCTTTTGAAATACTTCTGCTAAATGTTACTCTGTCAGACATGCAAAAGAATTCTAATGTATCTCTTGCTCTGGCTACTGTGTATAGACCACCAGGGCCGTATACAGAATTCCTAAAAGAATTTGCAGATTTCCTCTCAGACCTTCTAGTTACAGTTGATAAGGCGCTAATCATGGGAGATTTTAATATTCACGTTGATGATGCAAATGATACATTAGGACTTGCGTTTACTGACCTAATAAACTCCTTTGGAGTCAAGCAAAATGTCACCAGGCCCACTCATCGCTTTAATCATACACTAGATTTAATTATATCGCATATTAATTGTGAGTGTAGTTGCATCTGATCAAAGGTGCATTTTTATTCATTACCTTAGGTTAAACTAATCTTACTTTGTTGGATCAGCAGCTATGCTAATGATGTCTGTATTTTGTTTCTATGTTTCGCCACGGGATTTACATCCCGTGGTAACTAGGATTTACACAAGCTCCAGTCTGGATCCAGAACACCTGAGAAGAGATGATGCTGACACTCAGAGGACCTCAGATGATGCTAACCCTGAATCAACAAACAGAACTAACAATTATTGCTAAATGTGTGACTGCATCCTATAATAACTTAATTAATAATATTGATAGTTCATCGTCTAGCTGACTACGTCTTGTATTATTATTATTATTTTTATTTTTTCTAAAATCCTGTCAAATGTGCACAAACTACTAGCTACTACTAAATATTGTAGAAACATAATTTTCTGTAAAGTTGCTTTGTAACGATTTGTTTTGTAAAAAGCGCTATACAAATAAACTTGAATTGAATTGAATTGAAATTTAATATATGTTTTATTTATTTATTTTTTAAATAAGTGTTTACAGATTAGAAACCTATGAGCAAATATCGTCACATTAAAAATAACTTTCGGTAATACTTAAAGCTTTGAAGTGCTGGGAAAAGTTGTGTGAGTCATTTAAAATCACTCGAAAACATTAAACCATTTCTGCCACAACGGTGGAGATTGTGTTTATTGAACGATGTTTTTCCTGGCTTCCACATCTGTGGCATTTGTTCTGATTCTGATATCAGCTTTAACAGAATTCTGCGCCGAATTTGAAAGCTTCTCACAAGATTTTACAGAGATGTTATATTATTGATTCTACGGTGAATTCGACTGCTTTCTTCACACTACCCCAGCGCGGTGTATAACAGTCTTGCGGCTCCGGCTCGAGCAGATAAACGGTCTGCGCAGCCCAAACTAGTAGCGCGGATTCGTTCCGCTTTCGGTTTGTTTATCCAAAGTAGCTCTTGTAAATCGGTCCTGATGAGAACGCAAGGCCTTTCTTTGACTGAATGCGCACATTGCGATGACGTTACGGGACGTTTCTAAGCCCAAATTCAGCGGGAAATTTGCGGTCTTTTGCGAAAATTGCGGAGTTTGCTTGATTTTGTGATAAATTCAGCTATCGCGAAATCCTGGAGGGACTGATCTGTATATATCTGTTTTCTTTCTTTTTTTTTTTTTTTTTTTGCAATCTGTTCTGTTTTCTTCTTTTAACATCTAGCAGATCTGACGTCATTGACCAGAAGAACAGCAGCAGCTGCAGAAGCCACGCCCATCAGAGCAGTAACGACCAATCGCATCACAGCTTCAACAGTATTGTAATAATGGATGTGTACGTCTGTAAACAAAATTAATTATTTACTAAATAATCATTTTCAATAAGCTGACTGTAGTCTCTATAGATGAACTTAAAAACTAAACTTTTTACTGATGTTTAAAACAAATACATGAGTGAGTTCAAGTTCATTCATCATTTCCTTCATTGATCTGGCATCTTGAGTTATCAATTTCAGTAAAATCAACTAATTAATTTGGTGAATAAAAGATGCTTGTATCAGCTCTGCTGTACCTGCACATGGTTGACAGAGTTGAGTGATGTCCAGATGTGTGGTCTGGTTTGTGATGGGATTGTTGATCACACAGCTGTAGCTGTTTTTCTCCTGATATTCCACCTCCAGAGGTAGAGAGAGACTGATGCTGAGATCAGACACACTGATGCTGGACAATAAACTGTTTCCTTTGTACCAGGAGAGAGTCACATGACCCACATTCACCACTGAACACACCAGTGAACAATTCTGCTGTGATGAAGATGATGATGATGATGAAGAACATTGTGAAGAGTTACTGATGATGACAGGAACAGGCAGATGAGCTGAAAAAAGGGGTATTAGCTTGACTAGATCAGGAAGTGTTTATTGCAGCATCAGTCAGTCGATGAGTTTCTTATATGACAGCGATCTTCCCTTCTCTCTCCACATTTATAAAATATTATTACACATGGACAAGTAACAAAGAAGAAACTGATGCTTTTGTTATTTTATTACTTAGTCATCAAAATAAAAGTAAAATAAATGACCTTTCATTTACAGGTAAATAAAAAGGTGAAACCAGTATTTAACTCACCATAGACAGTGAGACTGAATCTCTTCCTCACACTCTTGCTCTGTAGTTGATAGAGTCCAGTGTGTTCAGTTCTGGTGTTTGTGATGGTCAGAGATCCAGTTTGATGATCCAGCTTCAGTCTGTCTCTGAATCTCTCATCAAGAACATCATCAAATACAGTGACGCTGCCGGCCAGTACACTGATTTCAGCTATTAAAGTCTTGTTATATCCAAACCTCCACTGAATCACATCTTCATCCATTATGTCAGTAAGACCAGAGTCTAGAGTGACTGAATCTCCCTCCAGCACTGACACTGACTTCACTTCATCTAAATCACCAAACACACCTGAAGAACAGAAACACAGATTTGATGTTTTACTCCACACAAATCAAAACTGCAGCTGTTCAATCTTTAAAGCCCTTGATTTCTAAACATACACTCTGCTTACACATGTGACAGATATATATGCAGCAGATTACAGTATCGCGTACAGCATCCGTCATCAGTCCCTCTTCAGATCAATCACTCATCATTTCAGTGTCATTGTTTATAATTATAACGTGGCAAATTATGGTCATGAATTATTTGAAATAAAACAGATTCACTTTTGCTGAACCTGCCATATTTTTCACAATATGTTGTTTTGCATTTATAGTGAAATTTTATTTTGGAAATTCTCTGGATGTTCAAAAAAGACTGTTAAATAAAATATATTAAATTAAAACTAAACCAAGAAGTGATTTCATAAAATGAATATGATTATAACTTACCAACCTGACGACACAAGCAGAACAAAATAAACATGAGAACCATCTTCAGATAACAGCACTTGAAGTGTGTGAACACTTGTGTATGTGTCAGATTGAGAACTGACAGGACAGTGTTAAACTGCCAGAGTGTTGCGTGTGTTTCATCCGCCAATAATAGTTGAGCACCACTTACTCATTACACATGCACAGCTTCTGCTTGCATTGGTTATAAATATTCAGTCATATATACATATTTTAGGGGTGTGCTCCTGCTCAAGACAATCTCCTGAACTCCAAACTGAATGTCAGAATGGGAAAGAAAGGTGATTGATAATATATATATATACGGACGATACATCTATTGTTCTCATTTGTAAGTCGCTTTGGATAAAAGTGTCTTCTAAATGATTAAATGTAAACCTTTTTGTTTTTTTCAAATTAAAACTCCCCAAATGTACAAATTAAAAATAAAAAAACCACACAATGTAAATAAGTTGTTACATAATATGTGAAAAACTCAGTTTTTGCAAAAATGGCAGACAGAACCTTATAACTCCAAGAAGACGAAATTGCAATTTTTTTTTTATTTATTTTATTTTATTTTTTTTGCTTATTTAATATTTTGCTCTTGAAAGTAAAAACGTGTTTTAGGAGGTTCACAAAAAAAATGTTCTCATTATGCCATTGTGACAGGTGTTGATTATTACTCACTCAAAATCCTCATGTTTTTCTGTTGAAAACTAATATAATGTGCAAAAAGAAAAGAAAAACAAATTCTCAACCATCGCAGTTGTGACAGAACAGGTGTCATATGTGCATGTTTAGCATTTTTAAAGAACAGCAGCTAAAAGCATTAGCACCTTGAGCTCAACAACTAACATGTGTCTCATGGATGTTCTGATGAATTTACTTCAGTGCATGTGTCATACACACACACACACACACACACATCCTCACCTAGCAACAGATCAAACCACATCTCATGAAGTCATTAGAAGTTTCACTTTGACTCACAGATCACAGAAGTAGCTAGAATTAGATGCATCACATCTCTCAGGGCGATTCTTGCTTTGTGTTTCTGTTTTGTGTAAAGTCAAGAGTCAAGAATCATCAGGAGCTATTTTATGAAATAACAGTTATCCACTCAAGAACTAAAAACAAGGCAATGAAGTTGTATCTATTCAGATCCCAGCACATTCAATCATTATAGGGAATTATAATGACATGGACAGAATAGGACTAACAGAACATGGAGTAAAGAACATGGAAGTGTTGTGAGTGAACAACTGCTTTCTAATAAATACAAGACTACAGACAAGAATATGACATGTAGGGCTACCATATTTCACCAAGTATTTATATTTTTATGTTTGTGTATTAGTCATGTGCTTGTAGAAGAAGTTTGGAAAGAAAGATGAAGGTTGTAATAAGTGCCTTTGAACCTTTTGTTAAACTGCACTAGTTCTTTTTTTATTATTATTTTGCTAAATTATTTATATTCAGCCTAAGTAAAGGGTTAAAATATGTGGTTGTGCTGCTGCTTTTAGTCAGTATTCATCATCGGTGAAAGCATGACTCATAATGTACTTTTGTCTGTGTACATTTAGACCATCTGTGGTTTTTAAATAAATGTGTTTTTATTCAACTGTCATTCAGGCTAATTCTGAATCTATAGTTCATTAGCATCTTTTCAAATATAGGCTAATTCATAAAGGTTTATCAGTTCCATACGTAACATTCAGTTTTCAGTTCAATTCTACAGTTATTTATCAAGTGAAATTTATTTCTATTTGTGTATTTGTGAAGTTTCTTCCTTCATACATTTATAAAACAAAATGAAAACAGCAACATAAACTGAGACATAATAATAATAATAATTAATCAAATGAAATATCAACGTCTATACAGTGTTTGACCACCAGATGGCCACAATACACCAGATTCCGGAAATAAACCTTTTATGACTCAGTTTAGAGACCAGAACAGAGTGCTAGATGACTTTTCTTTTCTTTTCTTTTCTTTTCTTTTCTTTTCTTTTCTTTTCTTTTCTTTTCTTTTCTTTTAAAACCTTTCCAAATGTTTAAAATAAGATCTGAGGTGGTGGCTCAATATATGTCTTTCTTTAGCATGTCCTCTATACAGAGGTGTCAAGTAACGAAGTACAAATAATGCAGAGGCGCAGACCGCGAACGGAGCAGCGCATGCGCACTTAAACAAACAGAGGACACATGGTATGTGTTTATCGATAGATTGTTAGAATATCCATATCTGTGCAGTTCTTTGTCATAAATACAGTTTGCAAAAGGTCACGAGGTAGCAGTCGGTTTCTCATCTGTAAAGTTTTCGCTCATCACACCACAGCCGTTTCCTCCAGCGAAAATCTAGCCCTTAACACATATGAACGAACACATACTTTAATTAAACTTATTTAAATATACTTAATTTAATCATACGTACTTTATACATACACTACTGTGCAAAAGTCTTAGACACGTTAGTATTTACACTTAAAAGAATGGTGTTCGGCCAGTTATTTATATATTTTGCTGTAGTGTGTCAGTAGAAAATATCAGTTTACATTTCCAAACATTCATTTTGCCGTTGTCAGACTGCTTGTGCATTCAAAATTAATTAAAATTAATGGCAAACTGATATTTCCTACTGACATACTACAGCAAAAGATATAAATAACTGGCTTAAAACCCTTTTTGGGGGGAAAATACTATTTTTTCCATAAGACTTGTGCACAGCACTGTATTTTAAAAACGACATTTTTGCTACTTAATAAAGAATGACCGTACAGTAATTCACAGAACTGATTAAAGACAGTGACAAGACAGCACTTATCTTAACTAAATATCAGAGAGAGTGAAAGAGATACAGTAGAAATATTATGTGTGGTTTTGTATTAAATAATGACCCAGACTGTGAAATACATTTATTAGCCTTAGATTAAGGGAAGCACAACTTGGGAAATGAGAGCATCAAAGCTGAAAAGCTATGGATTTATTTTAAATATTTGTAATGTTCTTTAAAGTTATCCATAGTTTTTTTTTTTGTGGTTCTTTTTTTTAAAGTATAGGTTCAGGCACCGTTTAGGAGCCGTTACCGTTTTAAAAGTATCGAAAAGGCACTGGACCCTACTTAAAAGTTATTATTTCTCACTGGCACATTTACCAAATGAGTGCTTTTTCTTCGTCCTCCACAAATTAAGCTACTGTAGGTAGTTCGGTAGCGAGACGTTTGAATAAATTAGCGTTTTCGATTGACGATGCGATTGACAATGTTGTGATAAGTAGGCTATACCAACTTTGTAACTCGTTCCCCCCCGAACACTGGACATAGCAGACGTATTTACCAAATACAAGAAGCTATCAATCAAGAAAGTATCAGGATTATGATTTCTTTTTCAGTTTTAGTTTTTGATTAATCACTTGGATTAATCATTCATTTTGACAGCACTATAATGTTTACTGTAAATAGACAACGATACAAGAGTAATTGTTATTAAGCCTGCACTAATGTTCTTGTCCATTGCCCTCGCAGATTCCTGGAGCTAAGCTTGGATGTACATTTACATTCCATTAAAGGTTATTGATGACATGCCTCTGAAGTTTGACTTTTTGCACCATAACAATACTTATTGGCAACTAGTCATCATATCTCTAGTCCTTTAATGTATTTGCCTTGTACTAAAGTGCGTTCATTTTAAATGGGCATGTATGCGGTTGATGAAGACCTGAAGGTCGAAACGTTTCTTGATTAAATTCCTCTGGAGCAGTAGTTTTCAGTGTTCAGACTTCACTTCTTTATTTGTCTATATCATTCAGTTGTCTTGCACCTGCGTCCTAATTAGATGTTTGGGATGTGCACACTATTTTTGTATTTTCATATATGCGGCTGAAACAGGTAGCCTAGTGCATCCCAAATTTTTCAACATGAACATTTTAATATAACATTATAGTCATTATGGCCTATGGCCTTTAGAAAAATGTTTTTTTGAGGAGGTGGGGTAGTGAACAGGCCCCTGTGGTGCGGCCTAAGCTTTTGTTCTTAATGGCATTTTTTTCCCCTTACATTACTTTTACTTTTATACTTTAAGTAGTTTTTTAAACCAGTACTTTTACACTTTTACTTGAGTAAAAAGCTTGAGTTGATACTTCAACTTCTACAAAAGTCTTTTTAAACCCTAGTATCTATACTTCTACTTGAGTAATGAATGCCAGTACTTTTGACACCACTGCCTCTATAGGCATAATATGTAATATATATATATATATAGATATGCTTTAATTGGGAAAATAACACTCTGAGGCCTTCTGCAAATCTTGTGCATTTTGATAATATTATGTGTTAGCTTTTTTTTTTTTTTTTATATCAGCTATCATATCCCGCTGATCCCACTGATTTTAAGAATAAATTATGGGTAGGGTTAGGTTTAGGGGTAAGGATTGGGTTATGTCTATATTTTTGGACAACAATGTTGATCATCAAAAGATGATGATCCATGAAAATGTCTTACTTGGCAAAATCACGGTGACCATATATAGCCTATATATATACAGACTATGAACGAAGACATTTGTAGGCTATGACCTGACGGTACGGTAGATAGGCCTACTAATTTCTCCCTGTTTGTCGTTGATCAGCGTAGAGTTTTTAACATCTTGGAACATCATCAGAGAATGCCCTTTTAATTGGTCGTTTCAGTCATTGTGAGTCACGTATCTTAGCAACGATGATGACAAGTGACAACAGCGGGAAATGTAAAAATTACTTCCTGACGACTAAAATGACTAAATATATTTGCACAATACTTCCTTAAAATGTTGTCGAATTAAATTACAAATATTATTTTTTTGCACTGGAAAGAACATTCTAGAAGTCGAATTATATTGAATAAGTTTGCACAAGGCTACAGAAAACTGATGTGTTTATTTTTCTTCAAATGCTGTCTAAGCCGATGAGTTTTGAATGTTATATGTTTAAAAATAACAAGTATTATAAACACCACAAATCCATGGTTCGTTGTTGGCAAAATGATCATGATAGCATTTATATTTCACATCTATGTGGTTCAGTCTTGTATATTGATTAGGCCCACTTTGCTATTCTATAAATATATAGGCCTAATACGTTGTATTATAATATGCTATAATGTATGAAATATATTTATCTAAATGTATCAATTAGTTTCCACAATATTCACCAGAAGTCATCATTTCAGGGGTTATTTTTCAAAATTTTCTTCCATGGGGGCATGTCACTGGACATTTACTCCTGGAATGTGAGTGGTTTTTGTCGAGAAAACCTGGGGTAAGCACTGGACACGTAGCTGTAATTATTTACATAATTTTATTTTTCATAGGGCAAGCAGAGAAGCCCTGCAGGCCCTGACGGCCCACCACTGCTTAAATGCTGTTGTAGTTTCGTTTCTGACGGTGTTTACATCTGCGTTCATTGGGATACATCACACAGAGAATAAAAAGTAATGAGGGACCTGCGCTCTCTATACACAGTGTAAGGGACCAACTCCCAGGTGAAGCATCATCCCAGTTATCATTATAAAAAAAATAAAATAATAATAATTAGATGGAAATTAGCCATGGTTTTACTTTGAATAAAACAAAAAATCATGGTTCTTGTAGTAATGGTAACCAGTCGTGGCCTACTGATTAGAGCAGAGGTGTCAAACTCAGTTCCTGGAGAGCCGGAGCTCTGCAGAGTTTTTTACACAGACAGTGTAGCTTTCACTTAAGCCTGAAGGACTTGATTAGTTGGATCAGGTGTGTTTAATTAGGGGCGAATCTAAACTCTGCATGGCTCCGGCCCTCCAGGAATTGACACCCCTGGGTTAGAGAGTCACTCTGAGTCCCAATTCGCATACTATCCGTCCTAAATAGTATGCGAAACTAGAATTAGTACGTCCCAGATCGTAGTATGTTGAAAAGAGTATTCCAAAGATACCCGGATGGTCTACTATTTCCGGTTAGAATTCGAAGTGCAGATCAATGCACACTCTAAGTGCTAATATTGCCCACAACCCATTGCGTACGGGAGGGAGGAGCTTTGCGATGGCTTTGTGGTGATGTAAACATGGCAGCCGGGTGCAGCAGCGGAGATGCGCCCTCAGCTTTTAAGTGTAAGAATTCAAATGTTTAACCCTAATTAAAGTTATATTTTATTGTCTCATAATATTATTGGGTTTATATTGTGCTAAAAAAGTACCGTGTTTATCTTGTAGGGTCCGATGAAGATACTGAGCGCCTCATTAACTGGCGCATTGCCAATGATGCCCTTTTCACAGGAAAAAGAAACGCGGCAATTGTAAAATGTATTGTGAAAAAAAAAAAACGATGAGAAAAAAAGATGGGAGTAGTAAATAAAATTTTATTGGACATAAAGAATGAATGAAACGTTAACAGTTGCGGTGTGCGTAACTAGTCAACCACGTTGTCGTTCACGTTGCATGACGTCATCGAAGTATGTCCCAGAGCGTGCATACTCTTTTGCTACACACTCAAAAGTATGTACTTTTTCCTCACCAAAAAAGTACATACTTTTAGGTCGTAGTATAAGTAGGCGAATTGGGACTCAGCTTCAGACTTTTAACCCAAAGGTAAGCTCGTGTCTCAGGTTCAGCAGGGATTGTGGGTGGGAGGAGGAAATGTGCAGCTCTCTCTTCCACTCTTAAAACCGACTGAGGTGAGACCCTTGAGCAAGACACCGAACCCCAAACTGCTTCCTGCGCACCGCAGCAATATGACTGTTCACGGTGTGTGTGTGTGTGTGTGTATATGTATGTGTGTGTGCACATGTGTGTGTGTGTGTGTGTGTGTGCACATGTGTGTGTGTGTGTGTGTGTGTGTGTGTGCACATGCACATGCACTTGGATGGGTTAAATACAGAGCATGAATTCCAACTATGGGTCACCACACTCGGATGCATATCACTTCCTTTCTTTTCATTTCCTTTTATCAATTTAACCATGGTTTTGTTCCTTCAAATACACATAAGTATTAAGATACGAATGCCTGCAAAGGGAGACAAAGGCCTGGTGACTGCTGCTGTTACACTTACAGGACGATCAAATCCTTGTTTAATATTGACCAAACCTTACAAAAATGAATCATTTTATTAATTTATTTAATTGTAGTAAAACTTAGTAAAGCTTATTTTTCTTATGTGTGATTTCTCAATGATTGAGACAAAAAAAAATCAAGAGACAACTGTATTAATGAAATCATAGCCATAACTGGCTAGGGCTACAGTTGTAATTTGGAAATAATACAATTTAATTACAATTAGTTATATATTTACTTTTATATTTTATATAAGTTCTATTTTGATCATTATTTGATTCCATCTGATTTCTTTCTTTCTTTTTCTAACAGCTGTGCCCAGGGGGTCAGAGTTTAGTTATACTAGCAGCTCCAACCCCTCTAACAGAAACTGAGGCATAGTAAAGTTGTTTGTGAGCTTTATGGAATGGAAAAAAAACAACAACCTTCAACCACATGCAAACTCACAGAAAGAGAGAATTCACACTCTCACCAGTGCACCTCAAACTTAAACGTCCAGTAACAGGCACGCTCTCCTGTAAAAGATGTCTGTGACCATCAGATCAAACCACGTTTCTTTCCAGATCTTAAGAAAGCAGACCACAGCAGGTTTCAGTCTGACTCACAAACTGAGCTGAACTGGGTGTTGCATGCATTCACTGAATTTAATTAAAGACAAAAACACACCTGGGCCTTGTGTGATCTGATTTTAATAGAAAGCAATATTGTAAAATGAGATGTAAATAAAATCAAACAAGGCTACTGGCTTGACAGTGAACACAGCTTGATTTTGGCCCTGCAGCTCGAGACTCAAGGGTATTGGCCTCGTTTAACTCATTGTTAGTCCTGGCTGGCACTGACCTGACAATGGAAAAATGGCTATACAGGTTCCTGGGCTCTTCCATCTCTAAGAAACCTGAAGTTGGTTCACCTAGCCACCCTAAGGCTAATGATACATTGGGCAACTTTTTTAGCAATGTTGGTGTCAACGGGCAACCAGGTGAGAAACAGGGCCCACGACCAACCTAAATTATCCAGATAGAAATTTGTTAAACATTCTTACCGTTCCCAAGACACATTGCTCAAAAAAAGTTGCCCCGTGTATCACCAGCATAAGATCTTTACACCTCCAGAGTGCAAAAAGAGGGGAAAAACCCCTCACATCCTGGTCACTTCCTCTTTGATTCGTTGCCCTGTGACTGGTGCTACAGAGCACCGATCAGCAGAACTGCCAGACACAAGAACAACTTTTCCCCTCAAGCAATCTCCCACATGAACAATTAATAGTATATTTTACCCCAAAATAAAAATTATCCCATAATTTACTCACCCTCAAGCAAATGTGTATATGACTTTCAGATGAACACAAATGGAGTTATATTAAATAATATCCTGGCTCTCCCAATCTATACAGTTGTAGTGAATGGGGCTGAACATTTTAAAGCCCCAAAAGGTACATCCATCCAAAAACATCTATATTTAAAACTTTATAAAGTATAATAACTGGCTCCAGAAAATGGCAGTACATGAGTCAAGTTCCAGCAGAAGACCGACATTTTTATTTCTGCACTGGAAGCTCTAATCACCAATACATGTCTTCATAACATACAATCATTTTCTCAAAGAAAAAATAAAATTAGAAAATGTATAAATTGCCTTATTTCATTGTGCAGTCCTTCACAATGAACATTTTGAAAACTTAGCATTACTATAACATCGGAAGATCATTAAGAGAAGAGCTGATAGTGACACCTGCATACACCACCTCACCCTCCTCCTTAACCCTCTGTAAGAAATCACAAACACAAAAGATTAATACTCTCTTTACCTATTAAACTGGTTTTATTGATTAACATTCTATACGTTCTTAAAATGCACACAATGACAATAAACTTGAGACGATAAAATGTAAAGCTGCGTATGTTATCTCTATTTACAGTTCATATTACTTCATATTATCCAAATTTCAATTGATATACAATAAATCAGAAATTTATTTAAGTTTGAAGTGAACAAGCAAATATTTAACGTATTCCAAATATTCCAATACTCTAGATTGGCCTGTGTCGTACTCCAAATAAATGGTTGGAACATTTTGACACTTCAGGTTCCTGTACACTTCTAAAAAGATCAACCAAAGCACACAATGTGACTGTGAGGAACAGACAACACTTTAAATACAAGACTAAATGAGGCTAACACAATCAAACATGGGAGAACTGGGTCATGGAGAGCACATGGGGAGAAAAACACATGTACCTGCATACCCCGTGCAGCCAAACAAACACAACACACGGTCATTAGTTATCTTACCGTTTTTGGTGAATTTTGATTGCAGTATGTTGGCTCAGCATAAGTTACCTGTTCTTCACAGGATTGAACTGTTTTAACAAAATTGGTCATCATTTGGAAATGCATTAATGCACCACACTATCTACTATCAGGCTTTTCTCAAAATATTGATATATTTCTCACCAAATGTTACCGGTTTATTAAATTTTTTTATTTTAAATTGACTACTGTATTAACAATAGGTAACTTGCCCTCTTCTGCTCTTTTTCTTGCTCTCTTGCAGATGCAGAAGATCCAGACCACAGCTATAGTCAACAGAGATCCAGTAGAAACAGTAGAGATCAACACTGGATTTATGTGTGCAGAACCTGCAGAGATACATTCATGTGAGTCAACTCTGATCTATATATAGAGACACGATTCATTTTCTATGAGTTATACAGTATCTTACAACATGGCTCGAGATATCCAATCATTTTGTTTCATGCTGTAACTAGTAGTAAAGCGGAAGAGATGATCAGTTCACCTTCTGTGCTTTAACCAAGGCACTATAGCAATCTGTCAAACTACATTAAAGAGTGCCACAAATCTATTTATTGTGTGAATATCATATTATTAAATGGTGTTCACTCTACAGACAATGTTTAGTTAAGATTTACATTATTACAGGTCAAACATTATGTTTTGGACATGACTTTTACGAGACACGTATGGATTATAATGTTAATGAAATTGTGATACTGTATTTTTCATACCCAAACAAAATTATATAATTAGAGTATTCATTAACTTATTAAAATGCATTTGTCACTCCCAATACTTTGCAGCATGAATTTGGTCTTTAAAGTTCTTTCATTTGAAACTTAACTTTAAAACAATGTAGTGTGGTTATTGGAAATATAGAAAAATTTACATCTCAGTGCTGGAATACGCTATATGACATTTAACGTCTGAACAGGTTATAAAATTATTGCTGACTTTGTAAATGCTTGCAGAGAAAAACAGGGCATCAAACACTAATCAACATATATGGATGTCAACGTTTCAAGCTGTGTCTAAAGTTTGTGTTTATGTTTGCTTTTCTGTAACTTTTGACTGCAAATGAGGGCAAACATTTTGACAAAAAGTTTAGTGTATTCCAGCCTTTAAAAAGCCTGTTTCCCAATTAGCATCATAACATCGACGGCATTAAGGTACAAAAAATAAGAGACCTGCATTCGTTTTAGATTTCCCAATATGTAGTGCACATGGTGAATTCAATTCTCTACTCACGATAGACTGTGACACTGAATCTGTATTCAGTCACTGTTTTGCCGCTGATGGTTATCAGATAGAGTCCAGCATGTTCAGTTCTGATGTTTGTGATGGTCAGAGATCCTGTCTGATGATCCAGCTGTAGTCTGTCTCTAAATCTCCCATCAGGACCATTATATGTGTTGAAGCTTCCACCCTCTACATTGATTTTAGCTATCGAAGTCTTTTCAGCTCCAAACTTCCACTCTAGAAGATCCTCTTTCTGTATTTTAGTAACATTAGTTTGTAAAGTGACAGAATCTCCTTCCATCACTGATAATGTCTTCATGCCTTCACAAAACACTGGGAAACAGAGAGAGTTTGCTCTGAATACCTGCATCAACATACAATTAAGAAATGCATTTTGTGGACATTTTGGAGATTGGAGTGAATCCAAGTTTTGAAATGGTACCACAATACCAGCACAATTAAAAATGCCAAAATGATATTAGGTTAGATTGTAGCAGCTGGAACGGACAAGAGCAATCGCTGCAGATCTGTATTAAGTCAATTTAAGAAAATAATAATTGTAGTAAAGTACGATTTGAATCATAGGTTAATACATTTGGTTAGAACGACTATATTTTACAGTGATATATATCCACTAGAACTGAAAAGCATTAAATAAGTTTTAACTTACCAACCAGACACCAAAAGGACAAAAAGCAAAAAACAAATGAGTGAAACATTTTCTTAAAAAATCAGGGTCTGAAACAGTCTTGCGCCAGAAATCTGCAAAGATGAACCTTGTTTGTGGCGTTTGCTCTTCTGTGTAGTAACTCTTTGAAATTCTTTGTGACTCTTCTTGTGTGTGTGTTGAGGCTGTTGGCTGAGTTTTTTCTCTCTTTTTTTTTTCTCTGAAAACCACAGTATAATGTTTCTCATAGTGCTGTGTGCCATTGCATGAATGATATCTTAAAGATTTACGACCTGTGTAACGGATATGCAGATCAGTGATTCATGGGTTAAATTCTGTTTTACAAATAGAATTCTGTGTGCACCAAATGCCTGACGCCAGCCTGGCTGGACTTAAATTATTTTACGAGGCCCATGCGAGCTTCAAAAGAATACCTGAAACCCCCACCCCAAATTCCTTACTGTTGTAAGTCCTTATTAATATGTATTTTGTATGTTTATGGATTGCATAAAATGGTTAATCCTTGTTATGTGAAGAGTATAAGTTGCTAAGCTATACTTTAGGAAATGTTGAATTCATTCTAACTTTTTCTCAAATAGTCATGTGTATGTAACCCCCACTTTAACAGGTCGTAAAATAATTTACGACCACCCTGGACGGAGAGGAGAGGAGCCAAATCACTGGTTTCTTTTCCCCAATGCATTCTATGGAATGTATTCATTACCTTTTTGTTTTTATGTTGTATAAATGTATAACGTATTCCCTTTTGGTACAGTTAGATGTTTCCCATATAAATTGGGACTATTTGCAGTGTTATCATGTGTTAATCAAATCTTTAAATATGTGTAATTCTGCATTTGAATGTAACTTCATGTTTTGATCATTTATACGTATGATCAAGTTTAGTATCGTTGTGATCGTCATGTTCTGACAAACCCATTTATCTAGAGCAAAGTAATGAAAAATGTATGTAATCTGAATTACAAACTTGCTAGAATAATCCCTTTTCGAAATCTGACAAGTCCTAAATCATCCAGGGGGTTGGTTCCCGAGACAAAGGAACTTTCCCTCCGTTTCAGATCGCGGACTTTCATTGGCTGTTACGCGAAAAAGGGGCGTGAACCATTTCAAGCCATAAGAACGACCGAACAAGTTCCGCCTTGCTCTTCTTCCTGTTCTTGGTTCTCGGACACGCTGCTCTCCTGTGCGACCCTCCGCGCGGCCTCGTGCCGCGCTCATAGCGCAAACCCCCTCAGCACATGGACTGAGGAGAAGAAAGCCATTTTAATGGCTCCTTTAGAAGCCTTCGTTTCGTTCGTTTCTTTTCTTTTCTTTACTAAGTTTACTCAACTATTCGCCTCTCCACGCAAGGAATACGAATTCTGGAACAATGTTTGTTGAACCTTTCAAATACCGCGCGAAGACAGAACAAAGGACCACGTGCTCCACGCTCACGCCAAGAGCCAGCACAGCGTGCACGCGCGTCACATGGCCTCCGGCACACGTCCGCTGTTTTCAAAAGGAACACCGCGCAAAGCTCACATTGGACACTCTGCAAGTATCACTTTTCTATGGAGATTTAAATGCTGCTTTAAAGTGTTGTTATGATCTGATTTGTTGTTGGCTTCCAAAAGTTACTGACTATGATTTTCATACTTGAGCTCATTCTGTGATCTCTCTCTTTCTCTCTCTTTCTCTCTCTCTCTCTCTCTCTCTCTCTCTTTTATTTAGATTCGTTATGTCTTGTATAAAGCTTACTGTTTGTATTGTCGTATGCATATTTACTCTGTGTGATTTGTAGTTTGATGTATTACTAGTTTAATTATTAAACACCCATATACTGACGATTGATGTGGCACTCCACCCCACTCACATTACGGGTCCCTGAAATGTTCTGATCTTTAGCTACGAGCTCTAAATTTAGAAACTAAATTTATCATAAGGATAGGATAATATTTTCATGGCCAGAGAATACTTTTCCTTGAATTATAAAAAGCGATATCTCTATTGAAAATTGATAGGTCTATAGTGGTTTGCTGGACATACCACGGTTTGATTTGCAGTAATTTACAGTAAGAGATATCACAATAATTGATATGGAGAATGTAATATTGACATATTAATGAGTAAGTTACAGTGCCCTGTGATTATTTATTCTTATAGGCAATTAAACTATTTTTCATAATCAATCAAATTTAATGTAACTGTCATCTGAGATCTAAATTAATCATATTCCTGATTAATTATGCAAATTCCCTATATATCATTTGAGTTAATTACTACGTAAAACTCATTGTTGTTACACCTTATACATTCTTTCTTGGACTGGTTGAATTCAGTAATTTAGTCCAGTAAGAATGGACTATGACTTAATTGTTTTATCTCAAACAATAGGCATCTTGCAAGGTTGCAAGTGCGCGTGAAGGCAGCATTATTGAAAACAGGCATAGCTTTAGCAACATTAGAGAGTGCCAAGCAGCTCTTTCAGAAAGGAAATTTGAAAATCAAACGTATATACTTTGTCTGGAGCTGACATTCGCGCACAAAGCACTGGTATTGATCCATAAACATACAGAGGACATCACCAATTTTTTTTGATAATGAAATTTAACCAAAGTGTCCTCAGCGACACATATGGAGGGAGTCAGTAGAGACTCCTATGTTCATTTGTGCCTCTCAAAACACAAAACACAACACATTGTATATCTCCAGCAGTTACAGTAAGAAAACAGTAATGGCGAACTGCTGCTTTTCACTCAGGGCTGTGTCTATGCTAATAGGGCAGAGAGGGTCACAAATGGGTGGGGATTTCTCCATACGATGATGTGTATGTGGGGAGAAATTTGGAATCATGTGTTCAGAAAGATGGTTAATGATTTATTGGAATTATAAAAATAATTTATAATACAACCCAGTATTAAATACAACCCAGCATTCTGTAAAATGTGGATAAACCCAACGATTGGGTTGTTTTTAATCCAGCATTTGTGCTACTACCCAGAAGATTAAGATAAACATTTAATCCAACCACTGGGTCAAAAGAACCCAAAAGTTTATTTCAGTATGCATTTAAAACCCAAATTCAAGTAATCAAGTGAACAACTTTATTATACATACTGTATAAACAATCAACACTGCAGAGCACTCCAAATAAATATCTAAATGAAGGATAGCCACAGATGTCACACCCATAAACTGTTCTCTAAACATCCAATTAGAGATGGGAAGTCCAGGGGCCAAAAAGTAAAAGTCCTGCCATATTTTTGTTCCACCCATGAACTCAGCAGCCAATTTCATCAGAGGAGGAACCAAGTCATTCCTTCCAAGTCACAAACGAGTCTTGAGTCAAGTCCCAAGTCCTCAAAGAGTAAAAGTTAATGAGATAATTAAGTGACTAATTAAATGATGATTGTGCATTAATGATTAACACCTGCTGTTATTAAGAATTACAGAGGATCAAATGTTGGTGTTTTATGTACCCTATACCAAGGGTACAAAAGCTGTACCCTCAGGAAATAAAGTACATAATTGTACCTTTAGGGGTACAATAGCTTGTCACTGGGGCTGTACCCTCAAGGGTACAAATTTGTACCCTTGTGATTTCTACCTTGAGAGACCAGTTTTGTACAGAGGTGGGAAGTCCAGTGGCCAAAGAGTAAAAGTCCAGCAGCCGATTTCACCAGAGGAACCAAGTCTTTCCTTCCAAGTTACAAACGACTCTCAAGTTAAATCCCAAGTCCTCAAAGAGTTAAAGTTGATTGTGCATTAGTGATTAACACCTGCTGTTATTGAGAATTACAGAGGATCAGATGTTGATGTTTTATTGGTTAAAATGATGCCACCATCATGGAGATCAGTGTTTGGTTTAGTTGTGCTAGATCTTTCTCTGTAGCTCTGCATGGGTTGTTGTGGAGAAGACAGAACTGTGACATATGCAGAACATATGGTCACAATGAGCTGGTTTAACATTATCTCAGATTTTTTTTCCTTATAACATGTTTAGGTTTTAAATAATTCCAGTGAAACTAAAGCATGCACACACAAAAAAAGCATTGCTCTCATATTTACAGGGCATTAATTTTTTATTTGTAACACATATCAACGTTTGCACTCCAGTGCTTTTTAGACACACACACAGATATCAAGAACCAGCATATGAATCTCTACAATGGTGAAAATCAACAAAATGCTTCATGATGCAATACATGAATTACTCCCATAATGCACTGCAGTATGAATAATAATTTTCACCACTGTTGAGGATCACATGATAAATGTTCATGGCTAAATGCCTAATTCCAAAACGTGTTATTTTTTCCTTAATATTGAAGCATTATTATGGTTGCATTTGCATAATGAGTTTTCTCTCTTTTTTGTGAAAGTGTCATACAGTTAAGTGTGGTGACCCATACTCAGAATTCATTCTCTGCATTTAACCCATTCAAAGTGCACAGACAGAGCAGTAAATACAGGGCAGTTCTTTCTAAGAACTAAGCCACAAACTCTTTTTGATGACTCTACACTCATCAAAAGCATAAATCACCTGCTAGATCAAGAGTTGCATCAGTGTTGCGCAAATGTTTGCTGCAAAACAATAATGCAATTGTTTAGAAGCAAATTTATAAAACCTGAGAGCTCAACTGAAGCAAATACTCACCACAATTATGGTGGCAAAGTTTTTTTTTCCTTTCAATTGATTTCATCCAAGGCTGTGCTTAAAGTCAGTTGTAGTTCTTGTGTTTCTCTTTTCTTCAGTGATGTTCATCAGAAATGCATCTTCATTTAATTAGTCTCTTAATTATCTCATTAACTTTAACTCTTTGAGGACTTGGGACTTGACTCAAGACTCGTTTGTGACTTGGAAGGAATGACTTGGTTCCTCCTCTGATGAAATCACCTGCCAAGTTCATGGGTGGAGCAAAAATATGGCAGGACTTTTACTCTTTGGCCCCTGGACTACCCAAATCTGCATCCAATGCATATGACAAACAACTGGACACACTTCAGAAGTTTCGAAGTCATCATCTGACTGGTTGAATTCTACAGGATTTTTGGGAGTGAGTCGCCTTCTTTCCCAGACAGCAACATAGTGTTGGCCCAGATCCGGCCCACATCTGGCCCGCATGAAATCCATGTGGGCCAGACCTGGGCCGAAACTGCTTGCTGTCTGGGTATACTCTGCCTGGAAACAAAGCCATTGTGACACCAATCCTCCTTATGGATGAAGAAAGCTCTTGCGTTCACAACTGTGACATTGAGTGCTTAGCAGGATTAACTAAATGTTGGATTTTTTAATAGTATGTGAAGTTCGAGGAATAAACTCTTTAAAATATATGTCCAAGAGTTGTACTTGCCAGTCTAATATTTTAGAAACACTGACATTTACATTTTCACATTCCACATGACGCTGAGCAGAATGAACTGTGATTGGTTGCTTTACATGTCAGATAGATGGCCTCTGGGCGGTCCTTGGCCAATGATGGCTGCATGTAGTCCAGACCTTCTGCTGTTTGTCTGAATCTCTCACTATTCACGGTTAATTGAATGATGTCTGCTTCTTCTGGGTCTGATATCATAAACCAGCACAACAACAGTAGCCAGACCCACCAGAGCAGAGAGAGCCAATCGGATCACAACTTCAGTAGAATCACAGCAGAAGGCATAGTCTGCAAGGAGAAAACAAGACAGAAATGGGATTGTGCATCCACTTCCTTCCCCTCACCAGCTCACTCAGAATGGTCAGTAGTATAATATTTAGTCACACTTTATTTTAGGGTCCAATTCTCACTATCAACTAACCATTAACTATGACCTTTGCCTCAATTAACTACTTATTTGCTGCTTATTAATAGTTTATAAGGTAGTTGTTAAGTTTAGGTTATTGGGTAGGATTATGGATGTTATGCATTATATGTACTTTATAAGCACTAATAAACAGACAATATGTTAATAATAGACATGCTAATAAGAAACTAGTTATTAGTGTGAATTGAATTTAATATTTTGTTCTACATGAATGCAAGAGATATTGACATTCATGTTTGGTCTCGGGTCGACTGGTACAATGGTCTCAATCTTACAAGAACTAGACTTAAGGGTAATACAGACCCTAACAGATTAGAAATAAGTTAATTAGCGTAGAGGGTGTGTCATTTTCCAGTGTCGTTCATGCAAATTACCATCAGTCCCCAAAGGTGTAAAGTCTACTTGATCAATTCAAATTCTAATTGTTGTCTTGGACTGAGTACTTGTTGCACGGAGATGTTGCAAGAAGATCAGGGCCATATGGCCATATGAGCCCATAGAGTGGAGTGTGTCCATACACTCCATATGTATTTTCCTGAAGTCAGGTATGCATCTTTTACTCTTAGATATAATTTTGAGAATTTGATGTCTTGTGTTCATTTGATTTGATATCTCTGGATTGGCTATGTAATTGGCATAAAACATATTTACCTGACTGATAATGAATTGTCACATTTGAATTGATTCCGTTTACTCTGAAATTATTAGATTATGTTGAATCCATAACACCACTAGGTTAGTAATGGGCTAGAATTATGTTTTAGAGCTCCGACACACTGCATCAGTCAATGCATACTGTAGTGGAGGCTATAATGGGTTTTCCATTTAACAACAGTGTGTAGTTGACCAACCTAAATGTGGGTCAGCTTCAGCCTCTTATAATATTATTCTTATAAAGGATACTGTATGTGAGAAATCACAGCATTATTATATCAAGTTACTTAGAGGAAGTTAAGTTAGTCAACTTGGTTCTATGGTAATGGTCACGATGTCTGGTAAGATATAGTCTTATGGGGACTAAATAATGTATACTAGAAAGAGCAAAGTATGGCACGGGCCATCTAGAGTATTATTCAGTTGCCTCCATGTCCAAAGACTGACGAGTTTGTGAGTATGAGATCCATTTACCAGCCAGTACGAGACTCAATGCGTTATAGGGATAAGATTCGATAACATTAAAGAGTTAAAAGAATCAATACTTTAAAATAGTTTTTTAAGCTTGAAGGCAGCAATGGATCTCATCTCCAGTCCTCGAGACGTACTGCTCTGCACATTCATGGAGTTCATGGCATCTCTCCTAACGATCTGATGATCTAAATCAGGTGTTTTAAATAAGGAAGCCATACAAATCTGCAGTGGCATGGGTTCAGTAGGAATGGAGTTGAGAAACAATGGTTTAGCAAAGTGACAGTTGAAATAGGGTCACACTAAAACAGTGAATGTTGGGTTCCCTTTCAAGGGAACTTTGAACTGCATCTTCTGGGAGTTGCTAGAGGACGCAGTGTCTCGTTCCCTACTCAGGAAACCATGGTTACATAAGCAACCTGAGACGTTCCCTTTCAAGGGAACTTCGAACTGCGTCCTCTAGCGACCCCTGGAGGACGCAGTGTCTCGTTCCCTACTCAGGGAACCATGGTTACATAAGTAAATTGATCTGCATTCTCAAAATTATAAATAATTTTGTTAGTTTGCAGTATTAAGAATAAATACAATATGCCACAATATGTAGGTGATTCATACGTTAATTCTCTACTCACCATAGACAGTAACATTGAATCTGTATTCAGTCTCTGTTTTGCCGCTGATTGTTATCAGATAGAGTCCAGCATGTTCAGCTGTGGTGTTTGTGATGGTCAGAGATCCAGTCTTTTTGTCTATTTCCAGTCTGTCTCTGAATCTCCCGTCAGGAAGATCATATGTGTTGAAGCTTCCAGCCTCTACATTGATTTGAGCTATTAAAGACTTTTCAGCTCCAAACTTCCACATTAGAAGATCCTCTTTCTTAATTTCAATATTAGTTTGTAACGTAACAGAATGTCCATCCATCACGGATATCATCTGCATGGCATCACAAAACACTGGAAAACAGAGACAGTTTGGCACAATTAATGCATTGTTAAAGTAAAATAAGTTGTAATTTTGAAATGAACACAAACTTTAAGAATTTAAATGTCCTAACTCTGTATGCGAGATCACAGACCTGAATCTGGATTTCACAGTGATATTCGATATAACTCGAACTGGAACAGCATGTCTTTTACTTACCAGCCAGATGCCAAAAGCACAAAGAGCAAAAAACAAATGAGAGAAACATTTCCTTCAACAGATCAGGGGTCTGAAATCGTATCACTAAAGAAATCTGCAATGTTGAACCTCGTCTGTGGTTTAGAGTAAATCCGTAAAGAGAAAATCTAGTCTGTTCGAGATTAAAACTGTCTGAGACTCACTGTAGTGAGAGACTGTGCTGCTTTTTGTGTGCTTTGGAGCTGTTACTTTTTCTTTTTACCACAGTCTGTGTTGTCACAGCTTGTGTGCGGATGCAGCATGGACAAAACATTTTTTGGACTAGACTTTGAAATATTAAGTCTAAGAATAGGCCTACATGCTCAAATGCTACTGTTTAGGATTATCTCCAAACTGGAAACTTAAAATAATAATAATAATAATAATAATAATCATTTGTAATTTAAACTCTCAGGAAAAAAGGTACAGAAGCTGTCACTGTGGCGGTACCTTTTCAAAAGGTACACTTATGTACCTTTTGTACCTTTTACAGTAGGTACTAATATGCAACTTTAAGACACCAATATGGACTGTGTTAGGTACAAATTGTATACTTTTCAAAAGGTACTGTGCCAGTGTCAGCTTTTTGTACTTGTTCTTTTTTCTGAGATTACACTATTTTGCCATATGAAGTTTTATATAATATGGTACTGCATGTTATTCAACATGTTACTTTTTTTCTTTATACTTTAATTATGGTTTTCTGTTTGGACCTACCAGAGCAAACCACTATTCTGTGCACATGTAAAGTTGTCAAACCTCAGCAGGTTTCATTTTGACACAAAACAAGCTGTTCACAGAACAAACTGCTTTGTGCATTTACGAACATTCTTTTTTTCAAAGTGCCTATAAGCAGAATTGATTTATGCTCCTAAACCCAATTTTGTCCCAGGTTTTCAAGCATAAAAGGTGTCCACATAAACAATCATGATAAGTGTAATGTCATCAGCAGGAAATAGGAAGGCTGAATCATGTAAACCTTTTTTTTTCATTCTCCATGTACCACTCTTTCACAGTTTGAGTCTTGATTAATCTTGGTTTTGCCATCCTGGAATAGCCATGATTCATCTTCTGACAGGATTGTTTAAGAATTTAGAAGTTATACACGCTAATAAATAGGGTTAAAAAGTACTGTTGTCAATCATATAGAGTAGACATAACCTATCAAAACAGCATTAATCGTCCAGTCATACACTTTCAAGTAGCACTATCTGCCTATTTAATTCCATACAGGGTCTTTACTTTGACAGTGTGTTTATCGTTGTTACATGTTAGGTGTCACTTATCCCTTAGGTGGCAATAGAGTGCTGTGGTTATGTCATGTGTTTTTTTTTTTTGTTTTTTTTTTGGCTAGTGTGAGTTGTCAAGTTGTGTTGCTGTTAAAAATGCTGAGCCGTGAAACAGATTTCTTTACTGTAGTCATCCTTTTCAGATCATAATACTGCATTTGTTTAGCCTTCTTTGGCAATAACCCGACAGGCTGCGCGTGATTTTCAGCAAACAGTTTTCAGTCAGTACAATCACGTGGTGATGGGGGAAACGACGCTTGAAAAAGATTCGAATCAATTGAACCAAATGCTGCGCAAAATGATTCACTGTTTCGAAACGCCACACAGGTGACTCCTGGTCGGAACAGAGTAAATGCAACAAAAACACCGGCAAGATATGCATAAAAAAAAAAAAAAAAAAAAAACTTTTACAAACCCATTACAAAGGTTTTAGTGAGCTATAAGTATAATCTATCGAATGCTTAACTAATCATCTAATTAATTATTAAGTGTATTTATAATATACATCCTTTTATCAACTTGAGGGTTTTGTTTGTTCTATGAATAGCTCAGAGCCATATAGGCAACTTAAGAGACTTTAAAGTAGGCTACTATTATTGCTTTTTTTATGATCAGAAACAAAACCATAGACATGGCTCTGGAGGACAATGATCGCCCCCCAGTGGCGAGTCGTTGTTGTTGTTGTTGTTGTTTTGTTTTTATGTTGTTTTCTTTTAATCGAAGAAATTATAGAACAATTAAAGTCCACATAGACCAGAAAGACGAATAATCTTAATCGTTAGACAGCATTTGAGAGAAGTAATAATAATAATAATAATAATAATAATAATAATAATAATAATAATAATAATAATAATAAAACATACATAATCAACTAAACGTTCAAGAGATTTTGCTTCTTCCCTAAGACAAAACCAAGGACTACAGCAGGGGAACTACTCAAGAAAAATCCTCCACGAAATCTAACATTACGTCATTCTTTTTGTTCTTGATTTGCATTAGAGACTTTTTCAAAGATTCCAAACTTTTCGAAACTGTTATGACGTAACGAAGCCTCGTTTACTGAAAACAGGTGACTTTGACAGATTACACACGTTCGGAATCTGAATCACTGTTTTGAAACAAACGATTCATTCAGCACTAGTTTCGAATACGATCAGGAACGACACAGACGACAGAGAGGATTAATATAAACCACCGATTATAGGTTTATTAAAACACGGTTTTTAAGAAATCGACAGACGTATGGAGAATGTTTCCTTGTTCGTTGTGTTTTTGTTCTTGAACGGTAAGAGAGTCTATGTGATTCGCACAACACATTAGGTTTAATTTAAAAAGCATATATTTTTTCTATTAATAGTAAAAAATAAAAAAAATCTTTTATTTTTATTTTTTATTGAGGTTTTAAGACCTGAAATGGCTGTGGTATATATATATATATATATATATATATATATATATATATATATATATATATATATATATATATATATATATGATTGAAGAACAAATTATGTTATATATACAGAAGAATAAAAAATGGATTTAAAGGGATAGTTCACCCATAAAGGAAAATTCTTTCTTCATTAATTCTTTGTTCTGCTGGACAGAAAGAAAGATATTTGGAATAATGTTAATATCTAAACAGATCTTGGGTCCCATTCACTTCCATTGTATAGTTCTTTCCTACTACGGAGGTGAATAGGATTCAAGATCTGCTTGGTTACAAACAGTCTTCAAAATATCTTCCTCTGTGTTCGGCAGAATAAAGCAATTTATACAGGTTCGGAATAACTCGAGGGGGAATAAATGATGTAGAAATGACCCGTTCCCTTTGTTTTTGTGGTTCATTAGTTTGCTATAGCTACTGATTGATTAATTTTGTTTAGCTGATTTTTTCATAGTATCCTTTGTAACTACAAATATATATATATATATATATATATATATATATATATATATATATATATATATATATATATATATATATATATATATATATATATGTATGTTTGATTTCAGGTGTGTTTGGTGATACAGTCTGTGAGTCGGTGTCAGTGATGGAGGGAGATTCTGTCACTCTACACACCAGTCTTACTGAAGTAGAGAAAGGACTTGTGATAGACTGGAGGTTTGGACCAAACAACATTCTCATAGCTAGAGTCAATAGCGTAGCTAATACAGCAAATGTGTATACTGATGTTATTGGTGAGAGTTTCAGAGGCAGACTGCACATAAACCAGCAGATTGGAGATCTCAACATCACGAACATCAGAAAAGAACATTCTGGGCTTTACAAATTAAGCATCCATGGCAAAAACATAGACATGTTATACAATGTCAGTGGTGAGTATGTCAGTTTTTTTTTTTTTTTTGAGTCTGATAATTTAATTTCACATTCACTCCCCCACCTACAATTCCTTCCAGTTCTGAGATTTGAAACCGCAACCTTTGGGTTACAAGTCTGACTCTCTAACCATTAGGCCACAACTGCCCCTACTTCAACATGAAATTAAGTGTATAAGCAATACCTGAGATTATCATTGCCATATATCTTGAAAACCAGAACATTCAAACTGTCAACTCACTATGGATTAACAAGTTTATCCTATGATTGTTTTCTCAGTAATGCCAAAATGGTGTAATAATATTTATGAATTTGATTATGTACTTTTCTGTTTCGATGCGAGCCCACCTACTCGCTCTTCGGTTTGGCTGTGGTTTTTGATTGTACTTGTATGGTGCCCATAAGATGACTTGCTCTGATTACTTAGGTTCGTCATGGCCACGACATCATAACTCGTGGGAACGTCATATTATGTTGTGGTCACGAGATCATTTTGTCCATAGCAATCCGGGATTCCATCTCTGATAATTCAGGGTTGCTATGGTCACACAGGTTTGTTTACTAAGTAAACTCGTGGCCACGAGAAAAAAAAAAACATGTCGTTCCCTCAACATAAGAAGTAAAAGCCACGAGAAATGGATGTTGTTCCCTCAACATAGCATCTCGAGGCCACAACATAAGGATGTCGTTACCTCGACAAAATGATCTCGTGGCCACGACATAATATGACGTTCCCACGAGTTAATATGACATTCCCACAAATTAAAGGTCCCCTTCTTCGTGATTCCATGTTTTAAACTTTAGTTAGTGTGTAATGTTGTTGTTAGAGTATAAATAATATCAGTAAAATTCAAAAGCTCAAAGTTCAATGCCAAGCGAGATTTGATTTAACAGAATTCGCCTACAAAAAACGACCCGTTTGGACTACATCCCTCTAGTTCCTGCAGTAATGACATCACTAAAACAGTTTTTTGACTAACCTCCACCCACATGAATTCACAAAAAGGGGGGCGTGGCCTTGTTGCACTCCGACGGAGAAGAAGGAAGAGTTGTGTTTGTCGCCATGTCGTTGAAACACCGTTATTTTCATCTCTGAGTCCAATCATCTTTGTTTGGGCTTCCCAGGGATGCTGTACTTGGAGATTAATGGTTACAATTTATGTTTAACTCGGTTCCGAAAAAATTATAATCCTCATGTAAAACTATGTGCAGCACATTTTGCTGAGGACAGCTTGCTGAGGACAACTTTCTCAATCAGTTTAATGCCGGATTCGCACAAAGATTATTCCTGAAAGATGGAGCAGTTCCTTCTTTGTCTGGAGAAGGCGTTGTTTATGGACCACAACCGGTAAGTGTATTTTATTATTTAAGTTGGTGCGTTTAACAGTTTCTGTAATTTATTACACAAAGGGCAATGCTGTTTAGCTTTATTAACTAGATGTTAGGGCTGTGCAAAAAAACGAATGCGATGTTCATGCGCATCTCGTCAGTAAAAATGCTCCAGTGATTATAAATACATCTCCAGCATGTGTGTTCTAGTCCAATCGCGTTTCCAGGAGGGCAGCGTGCGCTCAGCTGCTGTCGAATCACAACACAGGAACCGCTGGCCCAATCAGAACTCGTTACGTATTTCTGAAGGAGGGACTTTATAAAACAAGGAAGACATCAGCCCGTTTTTATGACAGTGAAAACAGCGGTATACAGATAGGTGAACTGTGTGAAAAATACTGTGTTTTTTTACACGCGAAACATGAACACATGTTATATTGCACACTGTAAACACAATCAAAGCTTTAAAAAAGCGCGTAAAACGGGACCTTTAATATCTCCTGGCCACGACATATCACGTTCCCACAAGTAATTATGTCGTGGCCATGACAAAACTAAGTAAACCGAACAAGTCACCTCACAGCACCGTATACTTGAGTAGCAGTCTCAGTTTTGTCTATTTTTAGACCGATGAGTTTGATCTCTGAGTAACTGTTCTTGCATTTCCTCCAGTGGTATCTGATAAAAGAGACGGGCTTGAGATTGTGCAAGTCATGAAGGGAGATTATGTCATTCTACACACCGATGCTGCTGAAATACAGAAATATCATCTGATACAGTGGATGTTTGGAAACACTGTGATATGTTCATTTAACAAAACGTACCAAGTTCCGCCAATCTTAAACAAAGTAGAGGTGGATCGTGACACTGGATCCCTCAAAATCAAGAGCATTAGAACGGAACAGTGTGGGACTTATAACCTACAGATGATCAGCAGCACTCACACCATACAGAAGAGATTCAATATTACTATTTTTGGTGAGTACTTGAAGAATTAAAAATCACAGATTCATTCATTGCATTTCATCCATGCAATGCACGTTCTCTGGAGGACATTGGCATTTTGTTTATCTCAGGGGTGGTGCCCACACTTGTTTTAAATTTAATAACCGTCTCGTATAGTAAATAAGTCCTGTAATTGGTAAACATGGGGAAAAATGCTTTCATCTCCTTTACATATTACAGTTCTGTTCTCTATTTGTGTTCGGTGACTCAGATGAGGTGAAGCCCATATCAGCGATGGAGGGAGATTCAGTCACTCTAAACTCTGATACTAAAATATATGATGAGATACAGTTTGAATATGACGACTCTATCATAGCAGCAATCAATAGAGCTTCCCAAAACTTGTCTACATATGATGTTCCTGATGGGAGATTCAGAGACAGACTGAAGCTGGACAATCAAACTGGATCTCTGATCATCATAGACATCAACACTCAACACACTGGACTCTATCATCTACACATCTTCAACAGCAGACACACTGTACACAAGAGTTTCGTAGTTAATGTCTGCAGTAAGTATTTCAAATGTATTACAGTATTATATGCAGATACTATTTAAATAACCACATTACTGTACATTTTAACTCTTAAAATGCATAGACTGTATGTATTTGTGGCATGGTGTCATTGAGACAATGTACAAATGGCATTTTAATTAGACAAAAATCTCTTGAGTATATGTTAATGTTTTCCATTCATGTCATATGTGCTTGGTTCTGTAACAGATGCAGTGAAATACGTAACAGTGAAAGTGGGAGAATCTTTTACTCTAGACACTGGTCTTACTGATATACAGGAGTATGGTCAACTGCTGTGGAGGTTTGGAGATAATGACACTCTCGTATCTAAAACCAATGGAACAGATCCGCTCTTTTCTATACCTGAGAGATTCAAAGACAGAATCCTTTATCATGAAAATGGATCTCTCACCATCAAAGATACTAGATTTGAACACGCTGGGTCTTATCGCATAGAAATCAGCAGCAGCAGAAAAACCTTACTCAAGAGATTCAGTGTTCTTGTCACTGGTGAGTATTGATATTATTTACAAATCAAATTAATTAATTATAAAAGAAAAAAATAATTCCACACTTTTTAATTTATCAGATTACTTTCTATACTACTTGAGTTCTAACTAAAATAAGCCTTGTATTCGCATTAACACACAGCAATACAAAAGATGAAAACAGTGAAGAAGAAAACCCTAATATTTTTATGTGAAGTTACATTAGAGGCTGGAATGCTCATTTATAATTGGTCTTCAGCATTATCAAATTCATATTTTTAGTCTGAGTTCAGTGTGTTCACACTAATGTCTGTCTCTCTTTAGCTTCTACAGTATCAGACCTTGAACACCCAGGCTCTATAGCAGCAATGGTTTTTGGTATTGTTCTGGTTATAACTTTGGGTTGCATCATCTTTTGCAAAATATCTAAAAAGGGCAAGTATCATCTACAGATAGTATAGCAAAAGGAAAACACCGTTATTTTACAACTGTGTCTGAATATTTTTTAATTGCAGAATGGAATAGAATCCCACAAAGGGCTGGCCAACAAGGTAAGATACTTACATTAATGATCTTAATTTCACATTTGTCTCTTTTCACTGTGCTGGCAACATGTATATTTCAAACACATCTTGCTCAGTGACAGATACCAGATGTGCTTGTGTTCTGTCATTTTAAATTACAATCTTTGCATTCTGTGAATCATTGTGTGTTTTTTTTTTATTTTTTACAGGAAAAAACAGAAGTCACTTGATCTGAGAGGATCCCAGCAAGATCACTTTGCAGCTATTATAACATAATTTATATGTTCTAATAATCTTGCTCTTTTCATATACCTCAGAACAAAACATTTGTTTGTCAGTTGTCCAAACTTTAAGTTTTAACTCAGGGGGTATTCCAGAAAGGAAGTTGTGTGACATACCTCAGAAAAGCTTTCTCAGAGTAAACATAACCTCAACTTTCAGTTCCTTTTTATTATTTTATATATATTTTTTGGAACATTACATACTCTAAGTAGCCATAAAAACTTAAACATTCTCTATTAAAAAAAAAAAAAAACCTTTTAATCTTGTGCCAAGTTTGATTCTCTGAAGTATGAGCAGCATTTTGTTCCACTAAAAGGAGTTCCCTAAAATAATTCTCTGTTCTCAAATGTGGGTACTTCTGCTGGCATTTATAGGAACTATGAAAATACTTCTCCAGTGTGAAAGCCTCTATTACATGCATGTTTTTTCCTCTTTGCCTTAATTTGTAATCTGCATATAATTTATGCTTCAATTCATAGTTTTTATTACTGTAGTTGAGCTTGGAATTCAGAGTTTAAAAACAAATATGTATAAGAAGAATAGGAAAATACCAGAACCAAAAACTGTTAAAGGGGTCATCGGATGCCACATGCACTTTTACAAGTTGTTTGAACTGAAATGTGTGTTGGCAGTGTGTAAAAAAACAACAAACCTTTAATGATAAAAATTGACCCACTGTTTTTTTTTTATCTCTTCAAATGTTTTCCCCAGTCTGTGTGACATCATTAAACATGCCCCTCCCACAATAGTTTGATTGACGGTAACATTTCAGCACAGACTGCACTGGTGTCTTATCTTACACCCGCCCTGAGTGACTGTCATCAGTCCACCATTGTTTCACCACCGGAGCAGATGAACTGTAGACAAGAATGACTCCTAAGCGATCGAGTTATTGTAAACTATTTAAGTTCTTGTTTCTGTTCCATAAAATCAAAAAGTATTTGTCTAAAACCTCTTGTGGTTTCTTTTGATTAGCCTACTTTAGGCTATTTTCATCTTTCAAATTGTCAAAAAGTAGTAAAGTCTATGCCAAACTACCTATTTTATGTAACTTTACAATAGCTAGATCAGACAAATTTCACCTCTTTAAGGGTGTAGAGTGAAAATTTGATATCATCAAAGTGTTTTGTTTTCAGAATGATGAAGACTGAGAACTATAGCTGCCCAAAATAGAAAAAGGAAAAAGTCCCCCAGACCAATAGATTTGGCCTAAGCCCCAAATGTTTTCTCAGAGGAACATCAATTTACTCTTAAAGTCCTCGGACATTTTTGGGGCACCTGAGACGCTTGTAGTTTTCTTTGTTTTTTAAGACCTATTCTAGCAGTCAGCATCAAGTGTCATATAATCATTATAAACAGGAGAATTTGATATTTCAGTTTAGTTAAAGTCCAAAAGAATTAATTTCCAGAATAAATAATAATAATAATAATAATAATAATAATAGACGCAAGCAACAATTGGCTGTTTTTATTTATCTATATTTTTACTGTGTGCTCAAAGTGTGTTTTTTTTTCTTTTTTTTTTTTTTTAGAAAGTTGTACACTCTACCTACTGTGAACATTAAAAAGGTTAAAAAACTATTTAATGAAAACAATTGCACAAATTGTCTTCTGCAGCAAAAAGATTCACAAACTACACACAAAATGATTGAGAAATATACAGAGTGCAAAAGAAAAATTGTGCATATTATCTTTATGAACTATATAAGAATTATTTACATAATTTAAATGATCGATCCGCTGGCTGTACTCTGCGCCGGAATCGATTTTAAATACACAAGACATAAATTCCAGTGCTTTATCCAGTATGTACTGCTCTTTCATCCTTGTTTTTGGATTGTTTTATTTCAAAGTACTCAGTCGTGTGTTTTTCTGGGATTTTTCAGAGAGTTCTCGCATTCAAATGTGTTATTTTGTGTTAGTTTTCATGCACGCACGACAGACTTTACTTACACTTTGAGGTTTTCAAATTTCCATTAAAAATCCTAATTGGTGGTTCAAAGACCAAAACCGATATTTTTTGGTTGACTATGGGACAATTTGAACCAATCTGAGCACGGGGGTGGGACTAAGCATCAACAATAGTTTCTGTTTGGCTCAGAGGAACGAAATGCACTGTTCCCTTTCGAGGGAACTTCGAACTGCGTCCTCTAGGGGGCGCTTTGGGGGGAGGAACACTTCGTCGTGACCCGTGTCTGAAGCATACATTGAAAAAAACACCAACTTGTTGGCCGGCGACAGCCTCCGATGTCACTACCGGCACGACTATAAATCAGCACCGGGAGAGCACGTCATTATCTTCTTCATCTTCAACTCACTGTTTTGTTTGAAGCGTGCATCTGAAAGAACCGGTAAGGGCGCGATGTCTTTGAGGAGGCAATCTGCGTGCATTGTGAGCGTTTTTTCAATGGAAAAAGCTCCGCTCTAGTTCGTCTCTCTTCTGATAAAAAAAAGGCAAGCCATCTGCTTCCCGCGGTTCAGGATCTGTCCATGCTAAGGCGGGGAAGAAAATTAGCTCGTGAGAATACAGGTGGATCTGTCTGAATGGTTTAAAGAGGGACTTTCCCTTTCGCGATCGTAAAAAAAAAAAAAAAAAGGGGCGGTGGACGAGAGAGAGCCTTGGGAGGATGATGTTATATCTTTAACACTTTCTCATACTGAGGTTAGTGCTCTGCTGGGTTTTTACCCAGGAAAAGTAGGAGATATTTGAGGATGGTGAAGAAGCTAAGGCTTAGCCTTCTCAATTCTCCTGCCCTGCGTATGTAGAGCTGTTGGAGGTTTTTGAGCGAAAATTACCTTTTGACCATAGCCCTCCAGCTCAGGTGAGCCTTTCATTTGTAGCATGATCTCCATACAGAGATTAAAAATAAATGAAAGATGCCTTTTTCTTCTCGCATCCATCGGTTTCGGCATTAAAGTAATCTGCCGACATCGAGGTGATGCGCGAAAGCGGCTAGGAGGAAATGCCCCCTGTAGAAAGAGCTAAAAAATGTATAAATAATTTATAAATTTTTATCTGTGAAAATGTTTTCTTTCTGGGGGGGAAACCTCCTCTCTTAATATTCCTCCTTGCCATCTAAGCCCCTTCAGAAAATAATCTCGCTTAAATGGCAAGGCATACGCAGTAGCAGGTCAGGCTGTGGCTTTATTACACACAATGCTGCTGCTTCAAGCATATCAGACTGATCTGCTAAGAGACCTGGATAGAGGCAGGGGCCTTTTTCTGATCAGGTAGCTGAGCTGCGTCGCACCACGGATCTCTCTCCATGCTACCAAGCAAGCCGCCTCCACCATGGGCAGGACTATGGCGGCCATGGTGGCAGCAGAGAGACATCTGTGGATGAACAGACATTGGGAGGAAAGAAAATGCTTTCTGCTCGATGCTCAGGTTTCGCCTTCTGAACTTTTCGGTATTTCTGTTGAGACGGCGATTTGAGAAGTTCAGGGAGACGAAGGCACGCTCTGCTGCTTTCAGATCCTTCGTTCCATGAAGGTCCAGGTCTGAGCCTGAACAACATAGGGGTCCTGGTCTGTCTCGATCTGAGGATCAAAGACGGGCACATAAGGCTAGTGTCGCAACTCGCGCTCCTTCCCCACCTGCGGGCAAGGGTTAGAGGAATCGTGGTTCATGAGGAGGTAAGCAGAACCTAAGTCGTATGATCTATACGAGGCAGCGTTCTCATCTGAATCGTAATGATAACGAGGTATCTACTCGTTCCCTTTGGGGATTTTTAACTTCTGCTTTTATCCTCCCCTTCCTAATTCCCATGTAACCACCAGCTCTCCACCTGATCGAGGTTAGGTGGAAACCTCTCACATAACAGTCTACTATGCTGGACCTATAATGTTTTTATGGTTCTATGTCCATAGCAACCACTTGACTGATGGTCCAGACTAAAAGGAGGCACCCCTTGAGCAGGGCTCTGGCGTAGGAGGGTCGGTGAGTAAATGTAACCCTCTCTGTATATACTTGTGTATTTAATTGCTGGTGGTTACGTGTCTACTAATAAACTCTGTGAGTTTCCTTTGCAGTGCTCAGTTACAATGTTTAGTAAACATTCGCCAGCAGCAGCCATCCGGCTTCATGTTCTGGTATTAAGTGGCTGAGATCACAGGTTTCTGAGGGAGCTTCCTTGATCATCAGGCCTGGCACGGCACTGCAGGGAATTTCATGGATGTCTGGCCAGGTCACCCCGAGGGGTCTCCTGGCCGCTTAGGGGTGCTGTCACAGGGAAGTGGAGTTGGTAGTTACAGAAGCCTTCTTGTATATGCTGCCTCAGCTGATGCTCCCCTCGCCCGAGGTTTGAAAAATTGAGCTTGCCTCTCCCGTGAGATTCAGCACCTCTGCAATGCTTAGGAACCTTTAAGTACACATGCTAAGCTTTGTGTACTTTCTCAAAACCACATGGTGGTCAGTGTGCACGTGAACACTTGGCGCACTTTCTAAAAATCCACAAATGGTAAGTTTGCACGCAAGACTCTGCAAACTTTCTGAAATCTTGTATGATACGGGTTATGCGCTCCGCTTCGTTCCCTTTCTTGAGATGTTTAGACCTTGGTTCCTTGGACTCCATTCAGCCAGTGTGTATTTGTTTATACACCTCAAGCATCGCTTCCCTCAACATGAGGGGCTATTTGGGTGATTCCCGTGGTAATTTAGCAGCGCTCCGCTTTTTCCAAAAAAGGGTCACCTATGAGTGCACTACTCTGAGCTCTGAGTTCTCCTCTCGTATGAGACAGAGTTCTCTGTTTTTTCCCCAGAGCGCTCCAGTATTGTTTCCTTAGAACGAGTTGATGACTCTCAATCATACTGTTTTGAGATGCAACATTCCATCTATGAGCTGCTCTATCAGAGTGCCACGAGAGCCCCTCCTTAGCACAGTATTTGAAAATCCATGCTATGGTAAGTGTGCATGTGTAGTCTTTGCACACTTTCTGAAATCCACACTGTGGTAAGTTTGCACGCTAGTATTCTGCGTTCTTTCTAAAATCCTATATGGTGATGGCTTCGTGCGGTTGCTTCGTGCCCTTTCTTGAGTTGGTAAAAGCCCCGTTCATCTTGGGTGCCACTCCACCTATGTGTCCTCGGATACCTATCTAAACAGGTTGTTGCTACTAGAGAACTGTTGAGACAGCTCTTTTAGCAAGCTTATGCGTAAGCTAGCGGTAGCCCCTGTGTGACAGCCAAGACTTGGTACAAATGCTAGGTTCTTACCCGTATCCCTTTAAATGAATCTTTCCTGATTCCAACCCTTCAGCTCTACCCTGGGCCGAGGCCCTAACAATTGAGTTGGGTATGTAGCTTAGGCCTTTTGGCCGTAAGGGGTACTGTCACAGACAGCCATCTAAACGTCACAGGGGCAACTCCCATGGAAATGGAAGAGTTGGTACTTAGTCCTCGCCATGATTCTGGCCTGCATTCCCCTCAGCATGGCGGCGTGGGTATACTGTTGCCCAAAGCACCCCCTAGAGGACGCAGTTCAAAGTTCCCTCGAAAGGGAACGGTCTCAGGTTACGTATGTAACCATGGTTCCCTGAGTAGGGAACGAGACACGGCGTCCTCTAGCTGTCTGCCATGCTTCGGACGCAAGCTTCAGACGAAGAAGATAATGACGTGCTCTTCCGGTGCTGATTTATAGCCGCGCCGGTAGTGAGGTCGGAAGCTGTTGCCGTGTTTGGTGTTTTTTCAATGTATGCTTCAGACACGGGTCACAACGAGGTGTCCCCCCCCCCCCCCAAAACGCCTCCTAGAGGACGCAGTATTTCGTTCCCTACTCAGGGAACCATGGTTACATACGTAACCTGAGACCGGTTTCAATGTTGTCAAAATGTGATGACGTAATCACGTACACTATGGAGCCTCTGAATATCCAAATAAGACAAGTGAGATATCTCCGAAAAGCGGAGAATCTTCGCTTTACGATACTTTTCAACAGAGCATTCAGATAGCATTACCGGTTCAAAAACACATTATTTTCCACATAATGTACGTTATTTTTCTAATCTATGCCCTGCCTTCTGAAACACGTACATTTTGATAAGGTTCATCTCTCTGAAAAGCGAGGTGTGCTCTGATTGGCCAGCTTGCCAGCGCATTGTGATTGGCCTAATACCTCAAGCGTGTGATGGAAATGGTACGCCTCTTAAAATATTGTGATGCCCTATCTGGCCGGAGTGACAAATGTCACTCTAATACACTAAGTGTATATTGACCTCTTTTGGAAGGCCAAACAAATTAGTTTCACTTTCACAGTGAGAAACACACAGCGTCTATACGACATGGCGGTGGCAACAACAATACTACAACGAGAATAAAAGGTAGGCTTTCTTCTTTGCGTGAACATTTGGGTGGCATTATGCAAATCTTCCCACACAGTGACGTAGAAATGTTAGAAAGAGTCTTAACTTTTATAAAGAATATCTCTTTGGATTTGAGACTTTAGTCTTTGCAACTTTACAAATCTTACAAATATTTACAAATGCACCAAGAGCTTGTAACACTCCAATGAGAATTTGAAAATTTGAAATCACATCATATGCCTCCTTTAAAGGGATACTCCTCCCCAAAATGAAAAATGTGGTTATTAAATCACTCACCCTCATTTCATTTCAAATCATTAAGAGCTTAGTTCGTCTTCAGAACACAATTTAAGATATTTTGGATGAAAACAGGGAGGCCTGTGGCTGTCCCATAGACTGCCAAGTAAGTAACACTGTCAAGGTCAAGAAAAAGTCATCGTCAGAATACTCCATCAGACGTGCAATCTGGGTTATATGAAGTGACGGGAACACTTTTTATAAGTGAAAAAAAAAAACATCACTGTATGCTGTGTATGCTCTTCTGCATCATCCGTGCCACAAGGATGTGCTGTTTTCTTTCAAATCAAAGCTAAATACACGTAGAAACTGCGTATACTTGTGGCTTGGTTGATACAGAACAAGCGGTTCACGTGCTATTGGAATTAAAATGAAAAACGAAAAAGACCATCCATTTTTTAATTCAGAGAGAACGCGACTCCGTGAAAGACGGGTGAAAGCGTGTGCTGGAGAAGTGCATGCAGATCAGAGGCGCCCAGTAAATGAAGATGAAAATAACCCACAAATTTAGGATTTTTTTTTATCACTCTATGCTTTACTCTGGCTTAATATTATCATTAAAATTGCGTTTTGATTGATAAAAATTCCTGCATTTTAATAAGTGCTTCATTAAAGAAATTTCAGGGCTCTTTATAGGTCATTATACTAACATCTGCAACATTTTCATTGGAAAGATAGTTTTACAGGGTTATAAGAAATAACCTGAGAATAACAATAAATGTAATTTATAATAAAATAAAAAGTTATTTTTAGGTTATTTTAAAAATAACCACCATGCAATGTTCTGGGAAGGAAATTTTATTGTTACAAAAAATAACCTAAAAAGAACGTTCCCCTATTGTTAGTATTTGGTTCCCAAAAAAAAACAAAAAACAAACGGGAACCAAAAACTAATGTAAGGGAAACATTCTGTGTTTGCTGGGAATGATGTTTTTATGTGAACAACCAGGTTTGAATCCACTTTTTGCTGAAGTCAGTTTTCTCTTTTTTTGCCATCACATATAGAATTTATTTTCAATAAAATAATCAAAATGTTTTATGAAGGAGACAGACAGGAAGGAAGCATCAAGGTGTGTGCATGTGTGTTTGTGTATGAATATAATTACTTTATTAATTATATTATTTAAGAATATAATTCCTTAAACGGGGGGTCTGTTTCATAAAAGATGCTAAGAGAAGTGGGGATTAAAGTCCAAAACCTGACTTGAAATATCCTAACAAATCAATCGGTTTCATAAACCACCATTTAAGTTCAGGCAATCTCACTAAATCTCACATCTTGTCTCTGCTGCATTACTGATTTTAGAGATAAATAGACATCTTTTGCAGTGCGGTTTATCGTAGCCTGGCATATGTGGGCAGAGTTATTGTCAATATTCTCTGCCAACAAATTATTTATATATTATTATTACTTCAATATTTTTATTTTTAGATACACAGCAATAGTTTGTAGTTTACAGTAATATCTATGTATAAAAGTGTTTTATAATTTCTATTCCCCGTCTCCAGTTCACTCAAGCGTTTGAAGATGAAAAGTCACTTGGAGCGCATTGTGTTCTGGGAAACAGTATCCCATGTGTCTTCAGATGCATCTACATCAAATTTCAGCAAATGTAGCAGGTAATCGGGAATTCCATGCATACAGAACATTCTCTTAATATTCACAGTATACACGCAGCATACTGCAATCTAATAGGAGTTGTATAGTAGTATGCCATTCCAAACACATATTCTGGACTGATTTCAGTGTACTTAAGTTATATTTAGCAGATTCTGGTAAATATAGTAGGTCATCCGGGTATTTCATGCATACAGAAAATGTGCACACTATGCACAGCATACATACTGGATACTGCAGAAATATTATGAGTAGTATGATAGTATTGCATTTTGAACACAGCTCTAAATATCAAACAGATATTTACTACACCCCAAGTAAGCAAGCCTCACCTACCAGATGTTTTGTGCTTCTATAGTTGAAACTTGGCAGCTACAAAAATGCCAAGAAAGCAGAAAACATCACTTATATTTTTTAGTTTTTCACTGTACAACAGAATGTATGTCGGAAGAGCCAGCTGATAACCCGAATTGTTCTCCATTTATCTTCTGTAGTCACGTTTGAACTCTTGAGTCTCCATTAGATCTAGTGTCTCTGTGAAATCGTTCCTGTCATCATTTGTGTTCCTGTAGCTCAGTTGGTAGAGCATTGCCTTATCAAGCGTTGGGGGTTCGATTCCCTGGGAACACATGATAGGTAAAAATTGAAAGCCTGAATTTAAATTTAATCATTTAGCAGACGCTTTTATTGCAAGCGATTTACAAATGAGAACAATAGAAGCAGTCAGGTCAACAAGAGAACAACAACAGTATAAAAGTGCCATGACAAGTCTAAGTTAGAGACAGAACTGAGTACAGAACCCATAGCCAGGTTTTTTATTTTATTTTATTTATTTTTTTTAAATGAGAAGACAAGAAATGAAGGAAAAGTGCAAGTATTAGTTGGTTAAGTGCTGGCGAAAAAGATGAGTCTTTAGATGTTTCTTGAAAATGAGTAAAGACTCAGCTGTAAGAATTAAGATTGGGAGGTCATTCCACCAGCTGGGCACAGTCTAGGAAAAGGTCTGTGAGAGTGATTTTCAACTTCTTTGGGATTGCACCACAAGGCATCGTTCACTTGCAGAGCGCAAACTTCTGGAGGGCACATAGGATTTAACCAGTGAGTTTAGGCATGTTGGTGCCATGCCAGTGGTCATCTTGTAGGCAAGCATCAGTACCTTGAATTTGATGCGAGCGGCTACTGTTAGCCAGTTTAACCTGATGAGGAGAGGCATTCTGGATTAAATTGCAGAGGCTTGACACTACATGCAGGAAGGCCTGCCAGGAGAGCATTACAATAGTCCAGTCTGAAGAGAACAAGAGCTTGGACAAGAAGTTGGATGGCTTGCTCTGACAGAAAGGGTCTAATCTTCCTAATGTTGTATAAGCCAAATCTGCAGGACCGGGTCATTTTAGCAATAAGCTTAACTGATGATCCATCACAACTCCTAAGTTTCTGGCTGTCCTCGAAGGAGTAATGGTTGAAGGACCCAGCTGTATAGAGAAGTTGTGATGAAGCAATGGGTTAGCTGGAATCACCAGGAGTTTTGTCTTCGAAAGGTTAAGCTGAAGGTGATGGTCACTCATCCAGCTAGGCTGAAATGCGAGCAGCTACCGTCAGTTCATCTGGTTGGAATGAGAAGTAGAGTTGTGTGTCATCAGCGTAGCAGTGATAAGAAAAGCCATGCTTCTGAATGACAGATCCTAATGATGTCATGTAGATGGAGAAGAGAAGTGGTCCAAGTACTGAGCCTTGAGGAACCCCAGTAGCAAGGTGTTGTGACTTAGAAACATCACCCCTCCAAGACACACTGAAGGATCTGTCAGAGAGGTAGGACTTAACCAACAGGAGTGCGGTTCCAGAGAAGCCCATCTTTCTGAGAGGTGGACAGAATAATCTGGTCATTAACGGTGTCAAAAGCAGCAGACAGGTCCAGTAAGATGAGTACTGAGGATTTTGAAGCTGCTCTTGCTGGCTTCAGTAACAGAGCAGAGCAGTCTCAGTTGAGTGGCCACTTTTGAAGCCAGATTGGTTGCTGTCCAGGAGGTTGTTCTGTACAAGGAACATAGAAAGCTGGTTGAACACAGCTTGCTCAAGTGTCTTTGCAATGAATGGAAGAAGGGATACCGGTCTGTAGTTTTCAAGAAGTTTCCAAAAATCCTCTATTCTGTGGTGTCATTATGATTATTTAACTGCTTCCGATCGAGACGTAGCATCCCAAACTCAAAACATGTTTGATATTTACAACTCTTTATTCGGCCTATGACGTGATACCCGCGATAGCCAATTGAGAGTGAGCAAGTGTCACCTACTGGATTCGGTGTGCTTCTATAGCTGAAACAAAAATACCACGAAAACAGAGTACATCACTCATATGTTTTATTTATACTCGGTTTTTCACTGTGAAACAGAAAGCACCTCAGCTGGCAAAGTTTGATTGTTCTCCTTTTGTATTTTGTTCCCTAGTCAAGATTGATTTCGCAAGTCTCCATGGGATTTTTTTCCTCCAATGATTTTTAAATCGGTTTAGAGTTGACATTCGTAGTGTGTGGACGGCCTAACGCCTGTTCCACATATACTCCATCTGCAGTGCGTCATGTATGTTGTGCTGAAGCAGCACGGACTCATTGTGCTTTCACACAGGACGCGTTTGCAGTCCGCTACTGATCCGCGTCGATTTAAGCCACAAAAAACAACATTTGTCCATTATTTTGATATCAAAGCATGTAAAAATAAATAAATAACATATCAATAAAGTTTTTCACCATTGTGATACTCTTTCATCACAGTACAGTAACAATCTTTCATAGACATATTTAAATTAAAATATAAACAACGTATTACTCATGCATTTGACTGCTAGGTTTTTATAATAAGTTGCTGAAACAAGCTGCAACACATTTAAAAACAACATTGGCCCACTTTTCTTGTTAGGATATCACAAACATTTAAAATTAAAACTCACCACAGACAGAAACAGTCGACTCTCGTGCCTTTTGCATTTAAATCTTTATTACACGTAATCCAACGGGTCTTAAATAACTTTGTTTTTCTGCCTCTATAAAAGTGCATATATAATGTAGCCTTGCTTCTCTAAATTTGCTCTTTTTCTTGTTTTAAATCAAGCCAAAACTCATGTGTTGCGTGTGAAACATGGCTTTAATTAGTATACATTTATTGTGAAATGACTGCATTTCCGTGTCAATCTATGTTCATTTTTACCGCAAACAATGCGGTGTCACTTTAATTCAGCGCATGCAGCACAGCAAAAATAGACTCGATACGTAAACGATCGCCGCACTGCTGCAGACGCACCGGTCCTGGAACGCACTGACGGACCGCAACCGCGTGCAGTGTGAACGCTGGAATCCGTTAACATGGGTGTGTAAAGAATTACGCAACGCATACGCACCGCAGACGGAGTATGTGTGAAACGGGCGTTAATCAGGAGTGTCAAACTGTCCAGCAGAATTTAGCTTCAACCCTAATTAAATCTCATTATGCAAGTGAAAGCACCTTTATCCTTTGACAGTAATTCATTCATTGTAGAGTTACAGATTTAAAAACATCTTAAATTAGACTTGTGTCTGAGGAGTTGTAATATAAATAGGTCAGTCACATGGCATTATGACTCAAATGTCATGCTCCACAAAGACAAAATGCCATATCAGCTGCATCTGAGCCAAATAAAGTTGTTGAAAATTTAAGCTGTCGAAAATGACACTTTTTAAATTTAATTTTGCTTCACATTTGAGCCAAACTCATCTGTCACACAACAAGTTACATTAAAACTAATGCTTTGAGAAAATGTTCAGATACTGTGATGTGCCTATGTTGCTGAAAAATTTTGTTTTCATTATAGTAAAAATATACAGTCAAATATATAATCATAGCATTGTAACTTAGTTAATGGGGGTAAAATACTGTTAACCATTGAACAAAAGCATGGTAATAGAACAATTACAAATGAAAATCATACAGTAAAATATGCAAAGATATTATCTGAAATATATAGATTTTCAGACAAAAACTTAAAATAAAAGGTTTAATATCAAGATTTTATTTCTTAGAAATGACTTCTGCTTCTCTGGAAATAACTGCTTTTTTTATCTGCAGTGCAGTGTAAAAACATTGCATAACAAAGAGGACACTGACAATGTGCCAACAGACAAGACAGTAGCTTTTCATATGAAACAAAGTCTCAGCTTTCAAAATATATAAACTTTTTAAAGTTTACAGTAATTTTACCTGTGTGATTTTGCCAATTAAGACATGTTCCTGGATTATCATCTTTTGATAATACTGTCCAAAAATATAGACTTATCCAAATCCTTACCCCTAAACTTAACCCAACCCATAATTTATTCCTAAAATCAGTGGGAAATGATAGCTGATTAACAAGAGTGTAAAAGCACCTAACCCTGATCATAAGCCTAAAACAGATATTTACTGAAAGGCAATCTCTTAGTTTTGATTGGTTGATTGGAATGTTGTTCCAGGATCAACAAAGATATTGATCCGGAACATGTGGTATTTGGTGAAATCATGCTCACCCATTATTAACTTTAGCTGCTAGAGCATCAAAGTGCCTAGAAAAGTAGTAGAACAAAAGGACATATTTGCAGAACAACAGTAAAATTCCAATTCTAATATTTATGGCCATCTTAATTTCTTTGCTTTTCAAATGTTAAATCATCAAGCTTTTATTCTGGTAGAAAGCCAAAGGGAGACCAAAAGTTTATCTTTTGTTGATGACAGATTTCTGTCATCTATTGCGTTTTCAAATCATTTTAAAAGTGACTCAAACAAAGTGCACTTGAGGAAAGTTTGTGTGACACAGTATTTTAGAAAAATTGAATTAAATTACAGTCTTTACAATTGATGGTCACGGCTTCTTATTGTGTTCTTATAGTCAATGATGCATTGCTAGAATTCATAAAGTTAGCAGTCAACTTTTTACTTGCATTTTGCCCAGATATTTCTTGGACATACAGGTCAAAACTAAAAGACTGAAAAATTGATTGCTGTTTAAAGTGATCTCACAGCTTGATTCTGCACTGTGTGACGAAGTTTGATCATCTTCTAGTGACAACCCCTGCATACACCACTTCATCCTCTTTAACATTCTGTAAAAAATAAACCACAAGAAATAATATCAATAAAGAAAAAACATTTGAAACATGAACAATTCATCAGATTAATATAATTTTATTTTAATAATATTGATCAGGTCCAGCTTCTTTGGAAACAGCATAAAATATTTTGATATCTTGTCGATACAAATAACTTAGACATGAATATATTTAAACAAATTATTTTACAGCGGACATTAATGACAAAAATGACAGAAATAAAGCATTTAGAGATGGCCAAAACCCAAGTACTTAATATAATGCCATGAGTTCAAATAATACTGATTTCAAATGTCGTGAAAAAATATGATATGATTTGTGTTTTTTGTTTAAATGCACCCTTATTATAAGGTTGACTTTTGATTTGTGATGATTATGTCTAGAGAACCCTTTTTTTCAGTTGTTTCACAAAGTTTGAGGCTCTGAGGTTGCTTATTAAAAATGTTGGACAGTGATGTCATCAGCTGACACAGGAAGTACTACATCATTGGCTCATCTTGAGCACTATGGAAATATGATCTAATTTTCTGGACCTGTTGATCTGTTATTATTTAGTTGTCATGCTGCAATCAGTGTCTTGAATATTATGTGCTATGAGTTTGTGTTACTTAAATAATGGTCATGTAATTTTCATAAATAACAAATTGTATATTATTTAATTGTTTGTGTTTGTATTAAAATGATCTTTCACACACAAGCACACAGCTATAAATCTGACTGCTAAAATCATGCAGAGCTGCATAACAAATTCTTAATTAACTAAATTAATGTCTGTGCATTTCTTTTGTAGAACGTTGTTTCAGCATAAGAGATCTCTTCTGCATGGGTCACAGCTGTTTAAACAAAAATGACAGAAGAATTAAAATACTAAAACTCAGTCTTATCTAGATCTTATGTTCTTTGTTTCTTATCTTATGTTATTAGCACCCTACATTTGTTTTTGTTCCAGAAACTGTTTTCACTTGGATATACATCACAATAGGAAAAGAATAGAATAGTGCAACTTATTTTTTTTTAAAGTTTTATTCAACTTTAAACAATTTTGATTATAATATTAACCATATTTTGTATAAATTAATTATTCAGTAATCAGCCATAGTCAAAAAGTTCATTGTTAAATATTTCAATAAACACGTTTTTGTGTGTGTGTGTGTGTGTGTGTGTGTGTGTTTGTGTGTGTGTGTGCGCTGCAGTTCTACACTACATGAATTTCAAAGATGGCATTCTTGTTCAAAGCTGTTAATACACAGAAATAGGTTTTAAAAAATATATATTTTTTGCAGATAATTTAAAAATCAAACCCAGAGGAATTTTTTACAAAAGTAAGTAGCTGTGTTTTAGTATAGTGAAATGTAATATTCTTTAAGGCTCAAGTGAAACATTAACACATAAATGTTAATTTGAGCACCAGCAGAGAGCTGGACCTTTAAACATGTTGAAGTAAGTGTTGGGAATGCTTATTATTATCATTATTTAGTTTTATTGGATCTTAGTGCTGCGTTTGACACTATTGACCACAACATTCTTTTGCATAGACTTGAACACTTTGTTGGCATAAATGGAAGTGCATTAGCATGGTTTAAAACGTACTTATATGACCGCCTTCAGTTCGTGGCAGTGAATGAACATCATGTATCATATCGATCACAAGTGCAGTATGGAGTACCTCAAGGCTCAGTACTAGGGCCGCTACTCTTCACGCTTTATATGTTACCCTTGGGAGATATCATCAGGAAACATGGTGTTAGCTTTCACTGTTATGCTGATGATACTCAGCTCTATATTTCTTCGCGGCCCGGTGAAACACACCAATTTGAAAAACTAATGGAATTCATAGTCGATATAAAAAACTGGATGACGAGTAATTTTTTACTGCTAAATTCTGAAAAAAACAGAGGTGTTAATTATAGGACCTAAAAACTCTGCTTGTAATAACCTAGAACACTGTCTAAGACTTGATGGTTGCTCTGCCAATTCTTCGTCATCAGTTAGGAACCTAGGTGTGTGCTATTTGATCGCAATATTTCCTTAGAAAGCCATGTTTCTAGCATTTGTAAAACTGCAGTTTTTTCCATCTAAAAAATATATCTAAATTATGGCCTATGCTCTCAATGTCAAATGCAGAAATGTTAATCCATGCATTTATGACCTCAAGGTTAGATTATTGTAATGCTTTATTGGGTGGTTGTTCTGTACGCTTAGTAAACAAACTACAGCTAGTCCAAAATGCAGCAGCAAGAGTTCTTACTAGAACCAGGAAGTATGACCATATTAGCCCGGTCCTGTCTACACTGCACTGGCTCCCTATCAAACATTGTATAGATTTAAAAATATTGCTTATTACTTATAAAGCCCTGAATGGTTTTGCACCTCAGTATCTGAATGAGCTCCTTTTACATTATAATCCTCTACGTCCGCTACGTTCTCAAAACTCAGGCTATTTGATAATACCTAGAATATCAAGAAAGGACCTCTACAGCCCTGAAAGACAGCGGAGACCAGGACAACTAGAGCCCCAGATACAGATCCCCTGTAAAGACCTTGTCTCAGAGGAGCACCAGGACAAGACCACAGGAAACAGATGACATTATTGCAGCCTGGAATTGAACTACTGGTTTCGTCTGGTCAGAGGAGAACTGGCCCCCAAACTGAGCCTGGTTTCTCCCAAGGTTTTTTTCTCCATTCTGTCACCGATTGAGTTTCGGTTCCTTGCCGCCATCACCTCTGGCTTGCTTAGTTGGGGTCACTTCATCTACAGCGATATCATTGACTTGATTGCAAATAAATGCACAGACACTATTTAAACTGAACAGAGATGACATAACTGAATTCAATGATTTGTGTGTCTTGGTGCGGTTTTGAGAAATATAGAATTGTGTTTTGTGTGAGTGAGACAAGTAAAGAGCTATAAAAAGGTGTTATTTGTAATAACACTTTGTATCACTTGCCTTGTTAAAAGGTTTTCTTGTGTTTCCAGTAGAAGCAGAAGATCCCGACTGCAGCTACAATCAACAGAGATCCAGCAACAGCAGAAACTAGCAGTGTCAGAGACACTGAAACTTGCGGATATGAAGGAAATTGTTCTGTAACAGCAGAAGAGAGAGAGAATAATGTAAGTGGTTGTGTCAGTCTGATCTATATAAAAAAAGAGAGACATCAGGTCAGTAAATGATCACTAATGTCAGTGTTGCTGTACCTGCACATGTGTGAAAGAGTTGAGTGATGTCCAGATGTGTGGTCTGGTTTCTGATGGGATTGTTGATCACACAGCTGTAGCTGTTTTTTTCCTGATATTCCACCTCCAGAGGTAGAGAGAGACTGATGCTGAGATCAGACACACTGATGCTGGACAATAAACTGTTTCCTTTGTACCAGGAGAGAGTCACATGACCCACATTCACCACTGAACACAACAATGAACAATTCTGCCGTGATGATGATGAACAGCTTGAAGAGTTACTGATGACTGGAACAGGCAGACGAGCTGAAAAAGGAGGATCAGATTTGGCAAATAACTCAAAATAACCGCTTTCAACAGATCAATCTTTATTCATAAACAAATTAATTATGCATAAAATTTGAATTTTGTTTTGATGATAACACAACAAATCAATTTGTCTTAAAGTGGTGGAACTGTAAACCCCACACCAGCACCAGAGTTCTGACTGGTTCCACTCCCGCTTCTGTGATCACTTCCTGTTTGGTAGCCATTTAAGCATGACCAGGCCAAACAGGCTCTTGCAAAGTATTGCCAGTTCCTCTACCCTATCGAACGTTTCCATTGTTTTGTTTTGATTGCTATGTGTATGATTTATCGCCTGTTTCTCTAGATTTTGTCTTTTGGATTTCCCTCGTGCCTGTTTGCTGGTTTGACAGATTACTGTGATTTTGACTTCTTTGCCTGTAAACATGACTCTGATTTGCATCGGTGTTCTTCTTCAGTTCTCTCTTCACAGCAGTTCAGTCAGTGTACTGTTTGAGTACATGAATTACGGAAGGGAGTGTCAGCCACATTTAAAAAGTTAACAGTTTAAGTCATTTGTGGATGAATGCGTATTGGAGTCATGAACCGTTTAAAACTATTCAGTTCGATTTGGTGAACTGGTTAAAAAAGATCCGGTTACATCGAGTGATTCGTTCGCAAACAGGATATCACAAACTGCAGTGTTTTGAACTCTCTCACAACAGACACGGAAGAGAAGACAATGCTGAATAAAGTCATAGTTTTTGCAATTTTGGACCAAAATTTATTTTTGATGCATGAAAAAATTCGAACGGACCCTCTGATGTCACATGGACTACTTTTATGATGTTTTTCTTACCTTTCTGCACATGGACAGTATACCGTGCACACACTTTCAATGGAGGGACTGAGTGCTCTCTGACTAAATCTAAAATATCTTAAACTGTGTTCCAAAGATAAACGGAGGTCTCACAGGTTTGGAACGACATGAGGGTGAGTTATTAATGACATCATTTTGATTTTTGGGTGAACTATCCCTTTAAAGGCAAACCATCAAAACTCAAATGGACTGAAGAACAGTAAGGCTGATGCTCTATCCAGACATGATCCTTCAGCTCAGGACATCTAGGAATTTCTTTGTCTATTACAGTACTCCTTCTGGTGGCCATCGATGACCAAAGATGGGGTAATCTATGTCGAGTCCTGCCAAACTTGCACTTAATCCTAGACCCCCAAGGAGCTGCCTTCTGTGCTCCTTCAACCATTACTGAAACCTCAGTGTCCTTGGTCTCACTTGTCTATAGACTTTGTCACAGACCTGCCACTATCCAATGGTTTCACCACCATACTGGTAATTATTGATCGCTTCTCTAAAGCCTGTCATTTGATCCCTCTCAAAGGTCTCCCCACAGCCATGGAAACAGCTCAAGCACTATTCCAACATGTTTTCACAGTCTATGGTTTGCCTGAGGATATTGTTTCTGACAGAGGAACCCAATTTATCTATCAGGTTTGGAGAGCCTTCTGCAAGCAACTGGACATCAATGTAAGCCTCACATCAGGATACCATTCACAGTCAAAAGGCCAAAAGGAAAAGTTGAACCAGAAGATTGGCAGGTATCTAAGAACTTATTGTAGTTGTGAATAGAACAGGTTGGTAAAATTCCATCTATGGGCTGAGTATGCTCAAAACTGTAATGTTAATAATTCTATAATGTCACACCAGCAGAGGGAGCCCTCGCCCCTAACTGGTACCACTCCTTCTGCTGCTTCTGTGATCACTTCACTTTCTGTGATCACTTCCGCAGCCATTTAAGCATGGCCAGACCAAACAGGTCTTTGCGAAGTATTGCCAGTTCCTCTACCTTACAGAGCATTTTCATTGTCTTGTTTTGTTTGCTATGTGTATGATTTATCGCCTGTTTCTCTGGATTTTGGCTTTTGGATTGGCTTGAATGATTACTGTGATTTTTGACTTTACATTTAACATTTAATCATTTAGCAGACACTTTTATCCAAAGTGACTTACAAATGAGAACAATACAAGCAATCAGACCAATGAGAGAACAACAACAACAGAATACAAGTGCCATAACAATTCTCAGTTAGTCTAGCACAGAACCCATAGCAAGTTTTTTTTTTCTTTTTCTCAAAAAATAGGATAGACAAGAAAAGGTAAGTGCTACCATTAGTTGGTCAAGTGTTGGTCAAGTGTTGGTGAAAAAGATGAGTCTTTCGATGTTTTTTTAAATGAGTAAAGACTCAGATGTTCAAATTGAGATTGGGAGGTCATTCCACCAGCCGGGCACAGTTCAGGGAAAGGTCTGTGAGAGTGATTTTGAACCTCTTTGTCGCCTCTGGCTTGCTTAGTTGGGGTCACTTCATCTACAGCAATATTGTTGACTTGATTGCAAATAAATACACAGACAATATTTAAACTGAACAGAGATGACATCACTGAATTCAATGATGAACTGCCTTTAACTATCATTTTGCATTATTGACACACTGTTTTCATAATGAATGTTGTTCAGTTGCTTTGACGCAATGTATTTTGTTTAAAGCGCTATATAAATAAAGGTGACTTGACTCTTTGGCACCACAAGGCACCGTCTACTTGCAGAACGCAAGCTTCTGGAGGACGCAAAAGTTTGAACTAGTGAGTTTAGGTATATTGGTGCTGTACCAGTGGTCGTCTTGTAGGCAAGCATCAGTACCTTGAATTTGATGGTAGCAGCTACTGGTAGCCAGTGTAACCTGATGAGGAGTGGAGTAACATCAGCTTTTTTTGGCTCATTGAAGACAACCCTTGCTGCTGCATTCTGGATCAGTTGTAGAGGCTGATAGTCCATGCAGGAAGACCCGCCAGGAGAGAATAACAATAGTCCAGTCTTGAGAGTACAAGAGCTTGGACAATATGTTGGGTGGCTTACTCTGACAGGAAGGGTCTAATCTTCCTAATGTTGTATAAGGCAAATCTGCAGGACCGGGTCATTGTAGCAATATGGTCTGTGAAGCTTAACTGATGATCCATCACAACTCCTAGGTTTCTAGCTGTCCTGGAAGGAGTTATGGTTGACAAACCCAGCTGTATAGAGTAGTTGTGATGAAACAATGGGTTAGCTGGAACAACCAGTAGTTCTTTCTTAGTAAGGTTGAGCTGAAGGTGATGGTCATTCATCCAGCTAGAAATGTCACTCAGACAGGCTGCAATGCAAGCAGCTACCGACGGATCATCTGGTTGGAATGAGAAGTAGAGTTGAGTGTCATCAGCATAGCAGTGATAGGAAAAGCCATGCTTCTGAATGACAGATCCTAATGACGTCATCTGGAGAAGAGAAGTCCAAGTACTGAGCCTTGAGGAACCCCAGTAGCAAGAAGTTGTGACTTAAAAACTTCACCCCTCCAAGACACCCTGAAAGATCTATCTGAGAGGTAGGACTTAAACCATAGGAGTGCGGTTCCAGAGATGCCCATCTTTCCGAGTGTGGACAGTAGAATCTGGTGATTAACTGTGTAAAAAGCAGCAGACAGATCCAGCAAAATGAATACTGAATATTTGGAAGCTGCTCTTGCCAGTAGCAGGGCTTCAGTAACCAAGAGAAGGACAGTCTCAGTTGAGTGGCCGCTTTCGAAGCCAGATTGGTTGCTGTCCAGGAGGTTGTTCTGTACAAGAAACATAGAGAGTTGGTTGAACACAACTCACTCAATTGTCTTTGCAATGAATGGAAGAAGGGATACCGGTCTGTAGTTTTATAGAAGTGCTGGATTTAGAGATGGTTTCTTAAGCAGTGGGCTTACCCGAGCCTGCTTAAATCCTGAGGGAACTGTACCACAGTGAAGAGAGGTGTTGATAATGTGAGTAAGTGAAGGTATTATTGAAGAAGAAATCGCTTGAAGGAGGTGAGTGGGAATAAGATCAAGTGGACAAGTAGTAGGATGACTGGACAGTAGAGTTGGGGTACTCGAACTTGGACTCGGACTCGAGTCCGGACTCGAGTCCAATTTTGTAATGAACTCGGACTTGTCACGCACTCGGGTGAATTTGTACTCGGACTTGACACGGACTTGAACATTTTGGACTCGGAAAATATTCCGAGTGCAGTCGAGTCCGCGTCATGTGTAACAATAAAACCAGCATAAAAGTGATATGATAAATTAATGAATGTCTCCCCTTCTGTCATTTTACTACACCACGCCGGCAGGCAGCAGTAGCATATCATCTCATGCTTGCAGACGAAACACACGCACCACTCACTGGATATCAATGTGGATTAGTGATGGGAAGTTCGATTCTTTTCCGCGAACCGGTTCTTTCGGACGGTTTGATTCAATAAACCGGTTGAAAAAAACAGTTCACCGGTTTTTTTTACGCTCGACGTAATGACTGGCATTGGCGATGACGTCATTGGCGATGACGTTATGGCGTCAAGTCTATCAAACATTCAAATATATAAAGTCACTAATCCAGGGGTGTAGATTACGCGGGGGACGCGGGGGACATGTCCTCCCCACTTTTAATATCATGGAAATTCGTCCCCCGCACTTTTTCAGTCAAATGTGTTCGCATTGATGTTTTCAAGAGCTGGTGTGAATAAATATAGATTTACACTCAAAGAGACAAGATAGTCTGCGCATGACCTGATATTTTATTCCGACCCAGAAGCGCTAAACACTCCTGCAGTGTGTGTTTCATTCATCCTCGAAGCCGGAGTGTGCTCTCGCGCATAAAGTCATTTCAGGAAACTCCTAATATGGGCAACAGCGTCCAGCTATCGCTGTATTAAAGCAGTTGTTTTGACAGAAGAACTGAAACTTTTGGAAACACGAAGACATTAATATACGATTGCGACAAAATATGGTTTTTCAAGTCATCTCCAGCAGGTGATAAATACAATATATCAACAAAACAGTGCTAATTGACATAGATTTATTACAGTATAGAAACTATTCTGCCTTATTATGTGCTAAATAAGTGTTTGTAGTATATAAAAAAAATCATTATTATTTGTTATTGTCAAGCAGTTATAGATTTCTAAGCAAACTAAAAGCTAGAAATTAGAGAATAATTAAAGTTCCCTATAGTCTCCACTACCAGTCAAGTTTCTTCTGTTTACCAAGCCTGCATTTATTTGATCCAAAGTACAGCAAAACAGTAAACTGAAATATTTTACTAGACTATTTAAAATAACTGTTTTCTATTCGAATATATTTCAAAATGTTATTTATTGAGATTTTAAAGCTTGCTAAATAAAAGTATTCATTTCTATAATTTATTTTCGAAAAAATATATATTTTTGAATGATATACTGTATAATGTTGCAAAGGCTTTTTATTTAACATAAATGCTGCTCTTTGGATCCCTCTAAAAATTTACTCATGTTTTAAATATTGATAATCAGCAAATCAGCCTATTAGAATGATTTGATTTTTTAAGGATGTGACACTGGAGTAATTTTGCTGAACATTCAAATAGAAAATAGTTATTTTAAATAGTAAAAACTTTTAAAACTTTTGCTGTACTTTGGATCAAATAAATGCAGGCTTGGTGAGCAGAAGAGACTTCTTTTAAAAACATAAAAATTTTTACTGTTCAAAAACTGTTGACTGGTATAGATTACAGAAATGTTCTATTGTAATGTTTTATATTATATTGTAATATATATATATATATATATATATATATATATATATATATATATATATATATATATATATATATATATAATTTATGCCCCCCTCACTTCTGAAAAGATGGCTACGCCCCTGCACTAATCATAACTTCAGTCAGTTAAAAACCTCATAATCATGAAAAGTTTACAATCAAGTTTTGCAACAACACACCCAAATACAGTTACAGCAATAATGTACATACTAGGATTTAAGTCTTGAAGATATAAAGTAAATTAGGTGTCATTAGCGCAGAAACCATGATCCACTTACTATACATAATCCATTGCGATGTATTTGTTATTAAATGAATTTACATTTCGTCAGATTGCCCTTCATTCAAGCCCTCGGTTTACCCGCACTCATTACATTAGCACAGAATCAGTTCAGGACCAATCACCAAAAGAATCACTTCAGGTCAGACGCGCTGTGAGTCAGTCGGCTTCACGCTGAATGACGAATGCGCAGTATCATCAGCAAGACCAGAACTGACCAAACAAGCAATGCAACTTTATGATGCAAGTTCTCCAAGACAACAAGAAATTCATAATGTCATCATTAAGGATCTCCTCATTGGCTGCACTTTACCTCTGTCAAATGTGGGGGAGAGGCATTAAATAACTGAAATGTCAGCTTTAACTGGAGGACAATATAGTGTGATACAATAATAAAACAGGTTCATTTGTATTTTCATGCACTTGTAATACAATAAAACCTTTGAAACCTTTTTTGATAGGAAATTAGTTCTGTTGACATAAAATAAAAATGTTCAATGGCAATGACTAGATGTAACAGTGGTATTTTTTTATTACATTTTTATATTGCCATTGGTTTAATGGGTTGAAAGGTTAAAATATTAATAGAATGTAAAAATTTACAATACCAATTTATAATCTTTTTTAATTTAATTACTTTCTGGACTCGGGCGGACTCGACTCGGACTCGGCCTTTGAGAACTCGGACTTGAGTCCAACTCGGCCCCTTTTGGACTCGGACTCGGACTTGGACTCGATGTTTGTGGACTTGGTCTTGACTCGTACTCGACAAAGGTGGACTCGGACCCAACTCTACTGGACAGGATAAGTTTGGAAATGTCTAGGAAGTACCATCCTCAGAAATGTTTGATAGTAACATCCAACTCCTCCAAGAAGTTTCCCAGTTGACCTGGGGGACTTTAAATGACTACAAAGTGAATTTTAAAAGGGTGGGTTATAGTAATTGAATGTGATTCAAATGAACCGTTATCTGTAAGAGATGATTGAAGATCAAATTTACATTCTTTTGAGATAAGGATACCTCCACCCCTCCCGGTCGTACAAGGGGTGTGGGAACAAGTGAAATTAGTAGAGAGGGCTGCGGGAATGGCAGTGTCTTCAGGTTTGATCCAAGTCTCAATTAGGGCCATGAGGTTGAGACCGGAATGAGTAGCAAAAAAATAAATAAAATCTGCTTTGTTAACAGCAGACTGGCCGTTCCAGAGACCAACTGAAATAGAGAGTAAAGTAGTAGAGGTAATAGATTTTTGGGATATGCCTGCCTCCGAAGTACAGTGCATGATCTCTGATTGTTTGTAGTAATAGTAGAGATTTGAAAGCACATAGTAAGAACAAGTTACCTAAATAAATATTAGAACAAGCTATACCTAAAGAAAAGAAAGGGGAGAAAAACAATACTGAAGTGCCTTGTCGTTGTCCTTGCTCAGCAATGTTGTTTTCGTCAACGATGACGACAACAAAATGATTTCGTCGATGCACCTTTTTTTATGACGATAACGCGACGATGACTAGCTAAAAATGGATCTAATGTGACTAAAACATGACGAGACGTTTTCGATGACCAGATGAGACGAAAATGATTATAAAGTCTGACGTTCACAATGCATGTCATTTCTGCCTGTTTTGGAGAAGCACCTGGCTGCAGCCTGCAGATCGAGGCGGGGCTGCACCTGGGACGGGGATGCACGTTCTTTTAAATGCGCACTTGAGCAGCGCAGCACACTGTGACTCCATGTTGCTTTGAGCACATCATTCTGCACCCGCAATGTGCATAGGCGCTAGAGTTGGGTCCGAGTCCACCTTTGCCGAGTACGAGTCAAGACCAAGTCCACAAACATCAAGTCCAAGTCCGAGTCCGAGTCCAAAAGGGTCCGAGTTGGACTCAAGTCCGAGTCCTTAAAGGCCGAGTCCGAGTCGAGTCCGCCCGAGTCCAGAAAGTAATTAAATTAAAAAAGATTATAAATTGGTATTGTAAATTTTTACATTCTATTAATATTTTAACCTTTCAACCCATTTAACCAATGGCAATATAAAAATGTAATAAAAAATACCACTGTTACATCTAGTCATTGCCATTGAACATTTTTATTTTATGTCAACAGAACTAGTTTCCTATCAAAAAAGGTTTCAAAGGTTTTATTGTATTACAAGTGCATGAAAATATAAATGAACCTGTTTTATTATTGTATCACACTATATTGTCCTCCAGTTATATTTATATTTATTATAAACATAATATATTTATTTGTTAACCCTCCATCCTAGAACATCTCACTCAATCCTGTTCCATTATCATGTATAGCACAATTGTTTATACACTTATTTATTTGCTAATTTTTAGATAATTTGTATTTATTTATTTTTTTTTGTTGTTGTTGTCTCTGTGTACTGGAAGCTTATGTCACTAAAACAAATTCCTTGTATGCGTAAGCATACTTGCCAATAAAGCTCTTTCTGATTCTGATTCTGAGTTAAAGCTGACATTTCAGTTATTTAATGCCTCTCCCCCACATTTGACAGAGGTAAAGTGCAGCCAATGAGGAGATCCTTAATGATGGCATTATGAATTTCCTGTTGTCTTGGAGAACTTGCATCATAAAGTAGCACTGCTCGTTTGGCCAATTCTAGTATTGCAAATCCTGCAATGCTGAACTGTGCAGCATCTGTGGGTTGCTGCTGCTGTCTTTGGTACTCGGTTGGCATCGGTTTTCGAATCACCAGTACACTGAACCGAAAACCGTTTCTTTCGGTTGCGTCCGTTTTTGAGAACTGATGAACCGATGATACTGCGCATACATGTAATTTTTCAAGTATTTTGTTAAACATCGGAAAGTTTGCTAAAATAACTAATATATATATATATATATATATATATATATATATATATATATATATATATATATATATATTTTTTTTTTTTTTTTAAGATGCATGTTTCTAATCTGTATATTGTAGATTATGTATGGGCCAAAGGGGTTTTCAGGGAAGTTGGACAATAATTAAGACTCTAAAGACTATGTTTAAGAGGAATAAGGGATGATTTATGAAATATCTGTACTGTATTTATAGTTAATGATGACATTCACAAATTGAGTTTGTAGTAAACAGAACATGAACACGAGTAAAGCAGCTGATGAAACTGAACTGCAGCAGGTGCCGGTTAGAGCGATTCTCGTTTTCGAGTCAAGAATTGGTAGCATCTGTTTTCGGATCATCAGTAAACTGAATATAAACCGTTTTTTTTTTTTCGGAGGCGTCCGATTCGAGAACCGAGGAGCTGATGATACTGCGCATGCGTGATTCAGCGTGAAGCCAACTGACTCACAGCGCGTCTGAACCGAACTGATTCTTTTGGTGATTGATTCTGAACTGATTCTGTGCTAATGTTATGAGTGCAGGTAATCCGAGGGCTTGAATGAAGGGCAATCCGACGAAACGTAAGTTCATTTAATAACAAATACATCGCAATGGATTATGTATAGTAAGTGGATCATGGTTTCTGCGCTGATGACACCTAATTTACTTTATATCTTCAAGACTTAAATCCTCGTATGCACATTATTGCAGTTACTGTATTTGGGTGTGTTGTTGCAAAACTTAATTGTAAACTTTTTTTATGATTATGAGGTTTTTAACTGACTGAAATTATGATTAGTGACTTTATATATTTGAATGTTTAATCAACATCGCCAATGCCAGCCATTACGTCGAGCGTAAAAGAACCAGTGAACCGTTTTTTTTCAACCGGTTTATTGAATCAAACCGTCCGAAAGAACCGGTTCGCGGAAAAGAATCAAACTTTCCATCACTAATCCACATTGATATCCAGTGAGTGATGCGTGTGTTTCGTCTGCAAGCATGACATGATATGCTACTTCTGCCTGCCAGTGTGGTGCAGTAAAATGACATAAGGGGAGACATTCATTAATTTATCATCTCAATTTTATGCTGGTTTTATTGTTACACACGCGGACTCGACTGTACTCGGAATATTTTCCGAGTCCAAAATGTTCAAGTCCATGTCAAGTCCGAGTACAAATACACCCGAGTGCATGACAAGTCCGAGTTCATTCAAAATTGGACTCGAGTCCGGACTCGAGTCCGAGTCCGAGTTCGAGTACCCCAACTCTAATAGGCGCTTTGTGCGCTCTGTTTTGAAGCGTTTCATATTATCATGGTTTTGCGCACTGAAAGATTATTAAAAGCCTATATTTTTATACCTAGCCTACACAAAACATTTAAAATGAGCATAATTTAATTGTATATTATTTGTGTGTAGTGTACTTTTTTGACCATACATGTGTTTTCATCCCTGAATGTTTGTGTCACTTTTATTAGACAGGGTTGTATGATGTTTGTGTTTACAAATAATATGCATCTTGTTGTTGCACTGGGAGACAAGTTGAAGCACAAGTTGTAGAGCATAAGTATGTGTTCCTCAATAGCTTATATGTTGGGCACGTTGTTCATTGCACTTTAGCAATTTCTCAAATAAAGCCACAATTGCCAAAGTAAGAATGTTTTTATTCCTGGCTTTTTTTTTGGAGTAAAACAGTGATTCCACTGTTACCACTTTATCTGTTTGTAATGTTGTAGTAGCTCAAAGTTTTTTGCTGTTTAAACTTTAAACCATTCCTTTATAACTGTGATTACTAGTGAAAATAGGCAATGTGCTGAAATTTTAGAAGAGCATAAATTCATGGAAAAATAACTTGAAATATGTGGATAAAAGGTTTCTGCCCAATGCGACCATGAAGTACAGCTTGGCAGCACTGCATCTCCATCAATGAGAAAGTCTAGTTTATTATGCAAAGCTTTTAAGGTTAACTGTTGATTTATGAATTGCAACACTCGTTACAACCTGTTTAACCTAAGTCCATTTCCAATACTTTTTAATCTAAATTAATTTGTTAAAGACTACTTTTTTTTTACTAAAATTGACTAAAACTTGACTAAAACCTTTTTGCGTTTTCGTCGACTAAAACTATCAGGTTTATAAGTGACTAAAATGTGACTAAAACTAAAAAGCATTTTCATCCAAAAGACTAAGACTAAGACTAAAAGGGCTGCCAAAAACAACACTGTTGCTCAGTGGAGTCGCGAAGGTAGACTCAATGGTCTTTAGGCTTCACACGAAGGCTGCCGTGGTGAAACTAACCACTTTTATATTTGCCTGAGTACCTGTTATTGAAGTCAGCTGGCCACGCCTTACTATTTAGCAGCCCGAAACTGGAGAGTCACGCCACTTCAGCACGTATTTACCATGGTAAAAAACACAGTAAATGAAACATTTTTCTAGCAACGATGACCTGCGCTGTAGTCTAATGAGAAAACAAGGCAGAACACTTACAAACTGCTGTCCTTTTCTGTTTGTGGACTGTATCTTCTAACAAGAACTTCCAAAACAGGTAATTAAGTACTTTAACTGGCTTTGGCCACACCTTACTATTTAGCAGACTGAAACTGGGAAATCCCACAATAGGCAAACATGAGAAAAAAAAATGCCATTTCAGCACGTATTTACCATGGTAAAAAACACAGTAAATGAAACAGCTTCCTAGCAACGATGACCCGCGCTGTAGTCTAATGAGAAAACAAGGCAAACCACTTACAAACTGCTGTCCTTTTCTGTTACTCGACTGTTTCTTCTTCTTTACCGGTGATCTGATTTCTGCCCCACATCTTGGATTATTGAACTGTTTGCTCATTAAACTTCTGCAAATGGATTCTAACACAGCCTCTGCCTTACCCTCATTACAGAAAACATAGTGCAGTACATTAAGTTTCCCCCAACAGGGTATTGTGTATAAAAAAATAAAATGAAAAAAATAAAAATAAAATGAAGAAAATATTACATCTATATACTAAAAAGTTATAACTGAAAGAAAATTACATATTTAACTGTTTGGTTACTAATATTCTGCAAAATTTCTTCTTTTGTGCTCAACAGAAGAAAGAATCCCATAAGCTTGCAACTTGAAGATGACTCGATGGCACACTTAACAATTTTGGGTGAACTTTCCCTTGCATAAGCAGTTTTAGTATAGTAGTTTTGAGAAGACTACAGGGACTGCAGTTTTATAAATAATGTAAAAATATTTGCATACTATACTATGTAAATATGTAAAATATCACATTTTATGAATGGGCACATATTAAGTCAAATGGATTAACCCTGACAAAATTCCTTGATATTATTTAAATTAATTATATATATATTTTTTTATATATGCGTATTTAAACAATTATCATGCGTAGGCTACACCCATGATTGTTTATTTACTTATTGAGCAGGTAAATAAACAATGCAGGTATGCAGGTATTTTCAATCTTAGAGGTGTGTTAGTTAAATTAAAATAAATAAATAAAAATTATTTTTTAGGCCCATAGTATTCAATGGCTGACTGTAGTAGGTGATTTCATACAATAATGTAAATGTAAACTCATTACTTGTCTGAATTTCAAAATTATAAATTTACTAGTCATAAAAAGAATAAGGGCCCTTGACCATCTAGAATGAAACACATCTAGACCTGCACGGAGGGGCCTCAATATTTTGCTCCTTACAAGACATAATGTTATAAAAGGAAGAAAAAGATCCCATGTGTCAGCTATTTATCTTTCAATTCTTCCTTTTGTGTGACTGACTAAAGTTATAGTAAACTGCTGCTGTCACTTAAAAACTGGAAATTCCCATCCCCAATGGCAAAAGCAGAAACAGAAGTGGGACGGTAGACCATGGAAAGCAAATCCTTTGAAAATCTTTTATTTGGTTGGTTGTTTGCTTGCATGACATTCAGAAATAAAACATGGGTAAAATTTAGGATAATACTTACAAAAGGAAAATTACAAATATATACTGCGGCAACTATTGTTTCTGGTGGGCTTTAAATGGGTTAAATAACTAGGAAAATCTGAATTAAATGTGCATCTCAGATATATTTAGGATACATATACTTTAAATCTTTAACAAACAAAATAAACCAATATTTAACTCACCATAGACAGTGAGAGTGAATCTCTTTCTCACAGTGTTGGTCTGTAGTGTATAGAGTCCAGTGTGTTCAGTTCTGGTGTTTGTGATGATCAGAGATCCAGTTTGATGATCCAGCTTCAGTCTGTCTCTGAATCTCCCACCAAGAACATCATCATATACAGTGACGCTGCTGGCCATTACATTGATTTTAGCTATTAAATCTTGTTATATCCAAACCTCCACAGAATCATGTCATCGTCCATCATTTCAGTAAGACCAGAGTCTAGAGTGACTGAATCTCCCTCTGTCACTGACTCCACTGTAACTGTATCAGCAAACACACCTGAAGAACAGAGTTTTTCACAAATTAAGTGTTAAATAATTTTATGGTGGCTCAACTAAAGATAGTTTTTACTATTTAAAAGTCAAATGAAAAACAAAAATGAGAGCAGCACAGACAATGAAATGAGCAATAGATTAACAGACAGACAAAAATGAGAAAACTGGAATGCTGGAAAGAGGAAAAAACACCATTTAGAAAGCTAAGCTCCTCGAAACAAAATAGATAAAGAACTAAAAATGCATATAAAACAATTCTAACTTACCGACTAGATGCCACAAATACAAGTGGATCAAAATAACAACATGAACCATTTTCTTTAAAATTACAACACCGGTCATTTCTGCATTTCTGATAACGGACTGCTTCGTCATGAACAAACTAGTGTGCATTTAAATCCAGCCCTAAAAGGGAATTAGCCAACCTTCTGTGTTCTTTTGCACTCAAGCTGTGAGCACATATACAGTATTGTTCAAAATAATAGCAGTACAATGTGACTAACCAGAATAATCAAGGTTTTTCGTATATTTTTTTTATTGCTACGTGGCAAACAAGTTACCAGTAGGTTCAGTAGATTCTCAGAAAACAAATGAGACCCAGCATTTCTTCTTCTTTTAACTTTTTATGGCGGATGGCAAACCAACTTTTTGGTGCATTTACCGCCACCGACTGGACTGGAGTGTGAAGCACTGATAGACAAATGACAACAAAAAAAAATAAAAAAATAAAAAATAAAAAAATAAATAAAAAATAAATAAAAATAAAAAATAAAAAATAAAAATTATTTATGTATATTAAATTCTGTTAATTATTCCTATTTCTTTAATGTATTTTATAATAACACCATATATTCTTCTTTGTCCTGCTTTCTCGTTCAAAAGACTTATCATATTGAATGATTCAACACCCATGTTTTTAACTTCATTAATGAGCTTTAACCTTTCTTTTTCATATTTTTTACATATCATTAATACATGTTCTATAGTTTCAGGCTGATTACAATAAATACATTTACCTGATTCATGTTTTCCTATTTTAAACAATGAATGATTTAATCTGGTATGTCCTATTCGAATGCGTGAGATAATTGTATCTTCTTTCCTGTTCTTAAAAACATTTCTTCCATTTCCATTTACTTTCTGTTGAATATTATACATAAACCTGCCCTTGTTATCACAGTTCCATTCCTCTTGCCATTTGTTATTCATGAATTCTTTTATTTTCCCTTTAACTTCATTTTTGCTCAGAGTCACATGAATATCTATTTCTGTGTGTTTAAGAGCTTGTTTAGCAAGCTTATCAACCACTTCATTAGCCTCCACTCCCACATGAGCAGGAACCCACATAAATTTTATCAAACTTACTTTACTTACTCTTAACAAGCTTGCCAGAATCTCATATATAAGGTCTTGCCTTGATGATTTTAATCCACTTGCAAGACTAGATAATGCTGCATAAGAATCAGAACAAATTACAACTAAGCTTGGTTTGACCTCCTCTACCCACTGAAGGGCTACCACCATAGCAATTAATTCAGTGGCATAGACAGATACATGATCAGTTATTCTTTTCTTAATTTTAATTTGAAATTGTGGAATGTATACTGCAGCAGCAGTTCTACCAGAGATAGGTTCTTTAGAACCATCAGTGTATATATTTAACCATGATGAATAATTCTGTTCCAAATACTCCTGGACAATAATGTTCTTGGGGGTAGCTTTCTCATTTTTCATTTTTATTTGTATCTGAAAATCTACATTAGGCATAGGAAAAAACCATGGAGGAATTCTGGATACTACCACAGTTGGACTAACATCACAATCAGCAATACCAACTACTCCTGCTTCCCTTCCAGCAATCCACCCAAAGCTTTTAATATTTTTATTTCCATGCTCCCAACATTCTTCAATTACCCCCTTTACTGGATGACATTCTTTATGCCCTTTTAAATTAATCCAATAATTCATTCTCATTGAATATCTACGGAGGTGTAAAGGAGCTTCCCCAACTTCTACCTGTATGGCTGCAATGGGAGATGTTTTAAACGCACCGCAACATATTCTTAAAGCTTGACTCTGCATTGTTTCAATCTTTTTCAGAGTAGTTTCAGCTGCAAATCCATAAATAATGCTTCCATAATCTAAACTTGGTCTGATTAATGTACAATAAATTCTTTTCAAAGACATTCTACAAGCTCCCCATTCTATCCCAGATAAACATCTTAAAATATTTACTCCTGTTTTACATTTATTGATCAGTTTTTTAGCATGAGTTGCAAATGTCAATCTGGATTCCATCCATACACCAAGATATTTAACTATAGAGACTTGCTCCAGCTCCTGGTTATACAACTTTAACTTAACCTCTGGTACTTTTTTCCCCTTTGTAAAACATATAACTTGGGTTTTATCCACAGATAATCTAAAACTCCAATCATTTGCCCATACCTCCACTTTATCAACAGCTTTTTGTAAACTTTGGGACACACATGCAATATTACGTCCTCTTTTCCATATTGCCCCATCATCAGCAAATAATGCCCTTCCAATATCACCCTTAAAATTACTAAAAATATCATTGATCATAATATTAAAAAATACTGGGCTACATACACTTCCTTGTGGAGTTCCATTCTCTATCGAGTATGTCTCAGAATACTCTACTCCTATCCTAACTTGTATTGTTCTTTCTAAAAGGAAATCCATAATCCAGTTGTATAATTTTCCTCCAATTCCCATGCATTTAAGTTTAATTAAAAGTCCCTCTTTCCAAAGCATATCATATGCTTTCTCAATATCAAATAAAACCCCCACCAAAACTTCTTTATTTGCCTGAGCTTTCCTAACATCGCCTTCTAAACTTAAAACAGCATCCATAGTATTCCGACCTGCCCTAAATCCACTCTGATATGGTGATATAAGACCTTTTATTTCCAATATATAATTTAGCCTGCGTATGATCATTTTTTCCATCAGTTTACATAAGTTAGAAGTTAAAGCAATCGGTCTATAATTAATTGGATTTGATTTATCCTTTCCAGGTTTGCCAACTGGTACAATTATCCCATGCTTCCATGAAGAAGGAATCTTCCCTGCATTCCAAACCTTATTAAAAAGATTTAAAATAATATTTAAAGATCTATCTGACAAATGTTGGATCATTACATAACATATGTCATCTTTCCCAGGAGAAGAATGTTTAACTCCCCATAATGCCATCTTTAATTCATACATATTAAAATCTGCATCTAAAGCATCACCAGAAGGATTTCTTTTCATCATTAGATCTGGATATTTATTTTTGTTCAGATTTCTACTCTTTTTAATGTCATCTGATATATTATCATCACTATGGACTTTAACAAAAACTTTGAGACCCAGCATTCATGATATGCACGCTCTTAAGGCTGTGCAATTGGGCAATTAGTTGAATTAGTTGAAAGGGGTGCGTTCAAAAAAATAGCAGTGTGGCATTCAATCACTGAGGTCATCAATTTTGTGAAGAAACAGGTGTGAATCAGGTGGCCCCTATTTAAGGATGAAGCCAACACTTGTTGAACATGCATTTGAAAGCTGAGGAAAATGGGTCGTTCAAGACATTGTTCAGAAGAACAGCGTACTTTGATTAAAAAGTTGATTAGAGAGGGGAAAACCTATAAAGAGGTGCAAAAAATGATAGGCTGTTCAGCTAAAATGATCTCCAATGCCTTAAAATGGAGAGCAAAACCAGAGAGACGTGGAAGAAAACGGAAGACAACCATCAAAATGGATAGAAGAATAACCAGAATGGCAAAGGCTCAGCCAATGATCACCTCCAGGATGATCAAAGACAGTCTGGAGTTACCTGTAAGTACTGTGACAGTTAGAAGACGTCTGTGTGAAGCTAATCTATTTTCAAGAATCCCCCGCAAAGTCCCTCTGTTAAAAAAAAGGCATGTGCAGAAGAGGTTACAATTTGCCAAAGAACACATCAACTGGCCTAAAGAGAAATGGAGGAACATTTTGTGGACTGATGAGAGTAAAATTGTTCTTTTTGGGTCCAAGGGCCACAGGCAGTTTGTGAGACGACCCCCAAACTCTGAATTCAAGCCACAGTACACCGTGAAGACAGTGAAGCATGGAGGTGCAAGCATCATGATATGGGCATGTTTCTCCTACTATGGTGTTGGGCCTATTTATCGCATACCAGGGATCATGGATCAGTTTGCATATGTTAAAATACTTGAAGAGGTCATGTTGCCCTATGCTGAAGAGGACATGCCCTTGAAATGGTTGTTTCAACAAGACAATGACCCAAAACACACTAGTAAACGGGCAAAGTCTTGGTTCCAAACCAACAAAATTAATGTTATGGAGTGGCCAGCCCAATCTCCAGACCTTAATCCAATTGAGAACTTGTGGGGTGATCTCAAAAATGCTGTTTCTGAAGCAAAACCAAGAAATGTGAATGAATTGTGGAATGTTGTTAAAGAATCATGGAGTGGAATAACAGCTGAGAGGTGCCACAAGTTGGTTGACTCCATGCCACACAGATGTCAAGCAGTTTTAAAAAAACTGTGGTCATACAACTAAATATTAGTTTAGTGATTCACAGGATTGCTAAATCCCAGAAAAAAAAATGTTTGTACAAAATAGTTTTGAGTTTGTACAGTCAAAGGTAGACACTGCTATTTTTTTGAACACACCCCTTTCAACTAATTGCCCAATTGCACAGCCTTAAGAGCGTGCATATCATGAATGCTGGGTCTTGTTTGTTTTCTGACAATCTACTGAACCTACTGGTAACTTGTTTGCCACGTAGCAATAAAAAATATACTAAAAACCTTGATTATTCTGGTTAGTCACATTGTACTGCTATTATTTTGAACAATACTGTATATTACAGTACACATTACAGCTCTCCCTCACTTGAAAAAGATAGGTCTCACTATTAGAAGAATTAAACTGGATTCCACTCAATGAATAGGCCTTGTGAATTTCTTTCATCCATTTATTGGCTTATAGAATTAAGCTATGTAGGTGAAAAACCTTTAAAGATACAAACATTGTAAAATCACCAACAAACCCAATACAATGCATAACTTAACAGATTTAAAATGACTCAATTAAAACTTTTTTACACAAACATCAGTAGCTTAAGTTAATGAACCATGAATTTAAACCATGAATATTTCACCAGACCTACTATATTGCACAGTTGTTAAATCTCACATTAAAGCTGGTAGATCTTACCCAGCTCAATAACAATGCATTTAAATATCATTAGCTTTACATTTTGAATACAGAATCAATAGATCATATTAACTTTAAACGCATGTGTAGTTTAATTTACTGGATTCTAACACAGAGACTATGAACTAACCTGTGCTTTTAACCATATTTGCCATATAATAATCAAACAGTTTAGTTTTTTAATCATGTAGTCAGAGAATTTAAGTCATGTATACACAATTAACTCTAAGCAATATTTCATAGCATTTAAAATTATCTAAACAATCCAAATCGTAAATTACCAAAGTTAAACCAGGCAAATTAAATTGTTAAACAAAATATACAAAGAAAGTTTTACCCACTATAAAACCACTTCATGAATTAAAGATATGCTACTCAAACCAACAGCGCGATCTACAGAGCGCCATTGAATGATGCATTCATTTACTCTGATAGCGGTTACTATTTCAGCATGCAGGAAACACGCAGTCTTCTTTAACAATCAGAAAAAAAAAATTAATCCATCATGACATGAGGGCCTAAAGTAGAAGGCTGAGGATTGATTATTTCAGGGACCTTGTCTCAGGTCCATTGTTTCTGTGTTACCTTAGCGATTATATTTACATTTAAAACAATAATTTTGTATTTCTCTTGAGCAACGGTCCTATTTTGTGCATATAAATATGTCTCCTGACAGTTGACACCTAAGTGGTTCCAATGTTGTCAGCATTAAGGCTGTGAATGATTCAATATAAACTTTTTAACCCACGCTATGAAAACCCCTTCTAATGCACAACATAGGTGTCCAGTTATCTAGAGATTCTCAGCCTCAATGTCTGCCCAAACTTGAACAAGGCTCCAATCAACTTCATAGGATGCATGGAATAACTCAAAACATCTGATTCTTCATCGAAGCAATTTATTAAAATCTTTCAACAGCAACTTGGTCTTCCACTGCTTATTTTCAGAGTTCAATTCAGATGCTTAGCTTAATAGCCTATATAGAGAATATATAAATATGAGTCACAACACACAGTAATACAGTCATTTAAAGAGGTTTTAACTTGTTTAGATTACAACCAATGTTACTATAATACTCACAAATCAGAAGTACAGTACAAACCGGTTTAACACTAAATCAAATGCATTTATTGCACATGACCAGATAGCATGTTAAATGCTAAACCTGCTAGCATTAATAAACAACTTGCAAGACATTCACAATTGGTCTTTTAAACGGTCTATGTTCAATAAAAGATTCTTTATCCTACCAGTAGCTTCTATAAAGTTGATGAACACATTGTGGCTTTTCACCGCCGTCTCAGCATTTGGTTTACTCCAAACTCAATGGTTACATCCATACATGCTTTAGCAATCTTTCTCCAGTATCAGTATCACCACCAACTTGGGTAGGAGAAGCACATTCACCTTGCCAACAGAGATCCCTCTGCTCACTACTAATCACCAAAGCACACCTGGATCAATTTAACATGTGATGTTTTGATGGCCAATCAGCTTCCTGAATTTCTCCAGGTTATACTGCGAGATTTACTGCTCCAGGTTATACTGCGAGATTTACTGCTTTTGATCAAGGTTAATTTCATTTGATCAGATAGACATTTCCTTAATTAATAATGAGGAATATATCTCACTCAATTCCTAAATGAACTTAAAACCTCCCTCTTGACCTACTGGTCAGATGACCCAAGGAGGTCACACACACACATCTTGTCAGGACTTGAATCTCTTTGTTCTTCAACAGGAATCAAAACCACCAAGCGTCTAACATCTCGGTGCAGAATTGTAGCTGGGATCTTGTTACAAAGTTTCTTTGCCGGTTTGACATCCTTAGTCGTTTCTGCTCGACTTGGTTTAACCATTGATACTGGGTAGCTGGGAAATGCTCTTACCATTACATCCCTTACTATTCCTTTCTTGTCTACATTTAAATGGATGACTCTGGCCAACTTGTACTGGCCTCTTAAAGCGTTCTGGTCAGCCAGCCATACCACATCTCCCACAGCAACATTTCGCTCCTTAGTATGCCACTTGTTTCTTACAAATATGTTAGGCCCTGCTGACTGACACCATCTTCTCCAGAACTTGTTGACATTTTCCTGGATAACTCTTAGTCTTTTGTATGGATAACCTTCAAACTCAAAACTTCCTTGATCTCCTCTTTTCCCAGTATGTCCCAGAAGAAGAGTTTGGACTTACGTATTCCACGCAGTCTTCTCGACATTGTGTCCTTGCATCCATTGGTCTTTCATTGACCAAATTAGCTGCAGTGTAAAGAAAGGTTTGAAATTCCCCCCCCCCCATGTCATAACTCCATTACATCCCAGATTCTGGAGGGCCCGCTTAACCAGACGGACAGCTGCTTCTGCTGCTCCATTTCTGTGAGGGGAATCTGCAGGATGAATTTTCCAAGACCACTCTGTGCTATACTTGGCTGCTTCAGTTTCTAACTTTAACTTGTCTTGTTGTTCTAGGAACCGGTGAAGATCTTCAAGAACAGACTTGGCCCCAATAAAATTTGACCCGGAGTCTGACCACAATTTCCTTGGATGTCCCCTTAAAGCTGTAAATCTTTGGTATGCCGGCATAAATCCTTCTGTTGATTGATTACTAACAATATCAGTATGAATAGCTCTTGATGCCATACAACAGAAGACAGTTCCCCAAACTTTCAATCCCGTCCTCTTCTTTACCTCATCTTTTACTACATAAGGCCCAAACAAATCCAGAGTTGTAAACTCAAAAGGTGCAGCCGGTTCAAACTGCTCTGATGGAAGGTCTCCCATAATCTGTTGCCATTGCTTTACCCTTGCCTTTCTGCAGATCACACAGTAGTTGACAGATTTCTTTGCCAATCTGCGGCCTTTTACCACCCAAGCTTTTCTTCTCATCCTTAACAAAGTTCCAGCCACTCCTTCATGGTTTTCTTTATGAGCTTCCTGAGCCAGAAGGTTAGACACATATGCATTATATGGTAAGATTGGGATTGCAGTTTTATCCTCATTGAAGGTCTGAATTCTTCTTCCACAAACTGACAGTCAGGAGTTTCCATCTTTGTACACAGCCAACCTGCTGAGGGTAGTATTAGGAAAGATCACATTCTCCTGGGAAGCTAGAAAGAGGTCTACATAAGCATTTTCCTGTTCATGTCCTGTCAAGACAGCTTCTTTAAGCCCTTCTACCAGAGACTTTGCCTCCCACTTTGAGGAACTCATGGTCTTACTTTTCATTTCCAACCACTTCTTGACCGCTCTACGCACCCAAGCAGTAACTCTTACCAATCTGGACAATCTGCTGAATTTTTTCCACATGGATTAATTTACTTGTTACTAAACCATCAAACAGCCCTCCTGATGAAACATCCTTCTGCCTTTTCTTTCCCTTAGCGGAGGTACCGGAGTCTACAGTGGGATGCCATGATTCAGCTTTTCCTCCATCCATATGATCCATTACTTTACATTCCTCCAAGCAAACGGCACCCTCTTTTTCCTTGGCCAGGCTCCTGGTAAGAACTAAAGAAAATGCTTTCCTTTGACGTCTGTTAATACTCTCTCTTGCTGCAATTGCAACCTCAGCAGCTGACTTCATTGGCCATTTTTCCACTGGCCATTTCAGGAACACTGGCTCTCTCTGCCATGCAGAATCTTCTTTGAGGTCTTTTGGACTGCATCCCCTTGTGATCATTTCTGCAATGTTTAAGTCACCTGGGATCCACCACCAATCTTTAACAGGTGTAGTTCTCTGGATCTCTCCAATTCTATTTGCAAAGAAGGACTGATAGCCATAGCTAACCCACTGAATAGCTCCCAACACTGTTTGCCTGTCCACCAGATGGAACCATTGGTCAATCTCCACTTGGCAATGCTTCTCAATATATTTTCTAAATCTAGCTGCATAAACTGCACCACACATTTCAGCCTTAACTGCTTCTCCCTTTTGATCCAAAGGAGTCAATTTAGCCTTGGATTCAACTAGCCTCACATCAATGCCTTGGTCTGTTTCCCACCTGAAATATGTTACAGCTCCATAGGTCTTATCACTTCCATCAGAGAATGTTATTGCCAGTAGTTTTCCTTTCCAGCCTGCAGGTGTTAAACCTCTGAGGAACTTTATCTTGCCAAGCTGAACATACTCTTCAAACAATTTAATGGCTTCTTCTCTGAGACTTTCTGACAGTGGTTTATCCCATGGTCAGGTTTCCACATCCTACTTCCTGAAATGCTTTTCGCACAAGGATAGCCCCTTTTTGCTTAACAGGTGTGACCATGCCAATCGGATCATACATCCCCGCTACCTGACTCAATAGTTCTCTTCTAGTCAAAGGATTAGGAGTCTTGGCCCTAATCTCCTCTTTAAGGAGGTTTTGTCCTACTCTCATTTTTAATTGAGGTCATGATGTAAAGTTTATCTTCCTCTGCTAGATACCAAGTCCTAGGGCCTTGTCCCTCAGCTGGTTTGGTAGTTCAGAATTCGGTCTTCTGCTGCCGACTTTCTCACCATCAGCAGGGTTCCAACTTTGTTCTGACCGGACCCAGTGCTTCAAGAAAAACCCTCCAGCTCTTAGGATCTCCTCAACACCTTCAATTATTTTATCCAGCTCTTCCAGATCATTGTGGGATGTTAAAATATCATCTACATAACTATCTACTTCGATAACTTTGCGTGCTTCATGTAGATGAGAGAATTTTGTCAATTTTGCAGTTTCTCGCATGGCTAGCTGTGCAATGCACCCTGCTGGTCGATCACCAATGTTAACTCTAATGATTGCATATTCTCCTATTTCTTCACTCTGATCATCTCTCCACAGGAACCAATGTAGTTGCAATTCTCTCTCCTCCAACCATACAGAATTGTACATTTTCCTGATATCTCCAAGGGCAGCATAAACCCCTTTTCTAAACCTTAGAAGGACAGCTCTGATGGGATTAAGAACATCTGGACCCTTCAGAAGAGGATCATTCATACTCACTCTTTTACATTTCTGACTGCTGTTCCATACCAGGCGCACTGGAGTAGTAACTGAGTGAGGATTTGGTGCAATTAAGTGGCTCACATACCACACTGGTCCATTCCAGCTATTGGTCATATCCTCAGTTAGCTTGATCGCTGCTCCTCGCTCCACCATTTCATGGACTTGAGCTGCATAAGCAATTTGCCACTCTGGCTCCCTCCTCAGCTGCTTTTCTGTCCTCAAATGTTGTCTCAACTCCACTCCTATTATTGGGAAGGGAAGCTGGATCTTACGTCCAGGGGTATTTTGAATGCCATTGAGGAGAATTGCTGTGCACATCTCCCTCTACATAGGTAAGACACTCCTTTATAATCTCAAGTTCTCTTTCCTCTGCCAGTGTCATCTCCTTACCACCTGGTTGACAGTTTCCACAGCGACAGGCTCCACACATCGGTTCACAAGCTGCCCCAATGCTATCCCATTTCCACCATTCCAAGAACTCACGGTTGCCAGCAGCTGCAATATTTGTCTCAGCTCTGGCTTCCTGAAGTAGTTGGGCAGCCTTAGACTCCACTTGCAATTCAGGTCCTCCCACTGTCTCCTCATAGTTTACTGCGGCTGTTCTCATTAAGCGAGCAAAATGTGTCTTTGACTCATATGCAGCTACATATATTTCTTCAAATAGGTCTGGATGTGCACCGCCCACTGTCTTTCCCAAAGGACTGTCCTGTCCCATAAGACAAGATCCCCTACAACCTTCCCTCTTTGCGGGGCTAGTCTTCCTTCTCGGTGGCTTATAAGTAGTTCAATCTCTTTTGGTCTTACCAGCTCCTCATGTTTGACTTCTGGTAAAAACCTCTGCAGTTGCTTAGGTCTGATGACTTTATGCACTTTAGCAATTTCATCTAAGCCATAACAAAGGAGCTCATGTGCCCTTTCTTTACCTTCCTTAGTTCGGATTCTGACTCTGAGAATGTTAATTAGGTTTATGGACTGTATTGCTTGGTTCTGACTTAGTTAGGATCATCACGGGGCATCGGTAAGAATGCACAAAAGTCCAAAGTCCAATCACAGTTTTAATAGAAGGATCAAGCCATCAACATACTCAGGGCATTGCATGAACATATTAAGGTTGTGTGAGTGTGGTTTCTATAATAAAACAGAAATATAAATAATCAGTTTACAGTAATAAATGATATACATTTTACTCAAAAGAATAGATGCGTGAGGATACATGACTATAAAATGTAACAATTGACTATAAATAGACACGTGACCATCGTCTTATAACCATATCTCAATCGAGTGTAAACTTCACAATCCACATAAATATGGCTTAATAACATCTGTAAATTGTAGACACTAAAGTAAACATTTGGAGAAATATGAATTGTTATGATTATTCACGTTATGATTATTCACATATACAGCACGCATCGGAACACAAGTGCAAAGATAATGCACACAGTCATACAGCTAACATTAGCCTCACGGCAATCCGAAAACACTCAACATCTGAACGTTTCAACCCATAATACAACAAATAGCAATATAACAAGATTAAAGACAGTATGAGTGGAAATTAAACTTACTTTCAAAGTTACGCACACTCATCTATGGCTTGAATACACGTGAGCCCTCCACAGCCTTCAAGCGAAACATAAGTTGCGTCAGACTCTGGGGGTGGGACTAAGTTGCGACACTGATGTTGGTGCCGCCGTACTGCTTCTCGCCCTCTAATGATCCAGTATTTACGGCGTAACTCAGCAAATACTCTTTCTGGGCCAGGATGATGAAGTTTTTCATCATAATGTTGGATCAGGAGTTGACTGAGTGGGTGTTTGGGATCAATGACAATTGGATGGACAGTATCTGGCCTAAGTAGCTCACTACGTCGCAAACGGCCACCAACTCTTATGAGCCCAGTAGATTGGTCAATCTCCGGTGCAAGTGAGACTAATCTGCTGTTGGAAGGCAAAGATTTACCACATGTTAATGTATCAAGTTCAACTGGGAAACACATAGATTGGGCTTGTTTCAAGAGTGATATCTCAGCAGCTACGTAGTCTTGGGCGGATAAATCTCTTGTCTGATTGGCTTGTTTTAATTGTTTCTGTGCTTCATGTTCCACCAGTTGATCAAAACTGTGGTATGATGAGAATTCTTGCATGATGTCGGAGAAATCTACTGTGGTCAGGCTGCAGAAAGTGACGTTCTCCTCTTCATCTGTACTGTCTGTGACCAATTCCTCCGTGTCATTAGACCAGGTACTTGGGTCTTGCCACAAAAAAATGTGGTCCTTGTTTCCAGTGACTTGGCACTGAGAGTTGGTGAAGTGTTTTACCATGGGTAATGTCATCTGCAGGATTGTTTTCAGACTTCACATACTGCCATGCCTGAGAAGCAGTCAGTTCCTGAATTTCTGCAATCCTTGTGCCCACAAACACTTTATATCTTCATGAATCTGATTGAATCCAAGATAAAACTGTCTTTGAGTCACTCCACAATGTCACCTGTTGAATGTTCAGGGTGAGTTCCTTTTCCAGAAGTCTTGCCAATTGAGCCCCACTAAGTGCTGCACAGAGTTCTAGCCGAGGAACAGATAACTGCCGCTTTGGTGCCACCCTTGATCTTGCTGTGATAAATGCAACCTCGACTTGGCCTTGAGGACTCTCTGTTCTAAGATACGCCACTGACCCATAAGCATTATTAGAAGCATCACAGAATAGGTGGATGTCTCTTTTGCACACTTTAGAATCCAGTTCTGCACTAGTGTAGCATCGTGGTATAGCAATCTTGTTCAGGTACTGCAATTCTGCTTCCCATTCAAGCCAGGCTTGTAAGAGGTCACTTGGTAGCAATGGGTCATCCCACTCTCGTTTTTTATCCCACAGTCTTTGTATCAGTACTTTGGCTCTAGTTGTGAAGGGGATAATGTAGCCTAGTGGGTCATACTGACTAGCTACGACTTGATAGACATACCTCATTGTAGGAACTTGTGGTTCCTTCAGACGAGCTTTGTAACCAAGTGTGTCTGCTTTGCAGAGCCAATGTAGACCCAAGGTGGATACAGAGACATCCCATTGCTTTTCAGTAAGCCAAAGCTCATTTCGCTCAGATCTGGATTCTTCAGGAAGGTGTGCAACGACAGAAGGAATGTTGCTAGCCCATTGTCTTAACTCGAACCCACCAGAAACTAAAAGAGCTTGAATCTTATTCACCAGTTCAGTCGCTTTGTCAGTAGAAGTTACACTCTGCAGGAAATTGTCCACATAGAAATGTTTTTCTACAGCCACACGTGTCTCTTCTCCTGGAACAGTGTTCTCTTGGACATGTTTTAGGACGGCAAATGTTGCACAGCAGGGGCTGCATGTAGTCCCAAAAGGCAAAACCTGCCATTCATAGACACTGACTGGTGTATCACGCTGCATGTTTTATCTGAGAAGTGGTTTATCCTCTGGGAGCAGACGAATCTGGTGAAACATGCCCTTGATATCGCTTGTGATGGCAATTGCATGCTCTCTGAATCGGAGTAACACTCCTAGTAAAGTGGAGGTGAGGGTAGGCCCAGCTAGGAGGTACTCATTGAGGTTATGGCCTTGGTACTGAAAGGAACAGTTGTACACCACTCTGTGCTTTCCATTATGGTGTACCATGTGGTGCGGTATGTACCATGATTCAGGGCTGTGATCAACTGCTTCAGCAGCCAGCTTGACAACATAACCAGATTGATCCAGCCTTTCAATTTCCTGGTTATATGCCTCTGCGTGTTCGGGACTTTTACTGAGACGCCTTTCTAATGCTCTGAGGTTGGGGAGAACAGACTCTTTAGGCGCTTTCAATTCGGGCATGTCCCTTTTTCGCAGAAGCGGTGTAGCATAACGAAACACTCCATTTACATTTACCCTTACAGTCTTGGTCTCAAGCAGAGTGATGGCCTCCTGATCACAACGTGAGCGTGTCACCACCTTCTCATTGCGATATGGTAGTATGTCAAGCTGCCAGAGTCTCTCAACATGTTGCAACAGCTCTGATGAGGTGGAAGTCACGGATGTAAAAAGGCATTGATGCTCTTGGATTTGGTGCTGGAGTACATTGGCTGGCCCTTGCAGTGTCCAGCCTAATCTGGTCCTTATAGCAGCTGGCCCGCCTGGTGGGCCGAAGTGAACTGGCTCCATGGGGATGATTAAATGGTGATGATCAGAGCCTATAAGCAACAATGGCTGAACCTGAGAAAAGGCATGAAGAGGCAGCCCTTTGAGATGCTGGTATTTCCTTTGCAGAAGGGTAACTGGATGTGAATGCTTGGCCAAGCCGAAATTCTCAGCTGTGAAGGCACCCGTTATCTTGAACCTTTTGCTTGGCTGAAATGCTGGGGACAGAGTGAAAGATACTTTTGTACCTTGTATGACTTGGGTGTCATGTCGAACTGTTCTCAAAGAGAGAGTTTCAGTCTGTCCATTAAGTTTAAGCTGCTGTGCTGCACCATGAAGCAGGATTGTACGTTCAGAGCCATCGTCCAAAATAGCATAAGTCATAATTTAATTTTTGCCATTACGCAACAGCACTTTACAAATTTTCTAGGGGTGCTCCGATCACGATCGGCCGATCGTTATGCGCATCTCGTCAGTAAAGCCGGTTCTCTAATCAGCTGTTAACAGAGGTGTCAAGTAACGAAGTACAAATACTTCGTTACTGTACTTAAGTAGAAATTTGGGGTATCTATACTTTACTTGAGTAATTATTTTTCAGCCGACTTTTTACTTCTACTCCTTACATTTTCAGGTAAATATCTGTACTTTCTACTCCTTACATTTTAAAAATAGCTTCGTTACTGCTATATAATTTCGGCTTGTTTTCATTCCGGCTTGTCATCATTCAAAAAAAAAAAAAAAAAAAAAAACTATCCAGATAAATCGCGCCATCCGGATGGAGTGAATTTGATTGTGGTTGGATGAGAAGTATAAACATATACCATTCCGACACCCTATTGGTTTGTACGCGATCCATCGCACCTGCACGTGACACAAATCACATCACAGTCCAGCCAGGACATAGACAGTTTTGGGTTCGTTTATCAAAAAATATATTTCTTAAAAGTAGGGTTGGGTAAGGAACCGGTATCCGATCGCCTCAGAGTCAGTCCGCTTAAATTTCACATGAAACCAGCGTCAGACCGGTCTCCTCCAGTCTTTCAGCGCGCTCATCAATCTGCAGAAGCGCAGACCGCGAACGGAGCAGCGCATGCGCACTTAAACAAACAGAGGACACAAGGTATGTGTTTATCGATAGATTGTTAGAATATCCATATCTGTGCAGTTCTTTGTCATAAATACAGTTTGCAAAAGGTCACGAGGTAGCAGTCGGTTTCTCATCTGTAAAGTTTTCGCTCATCACACCACAGCCGTTTCCTCCAGCGAAAATCTAGCTCTTAACACATATGAACGAACACATACTTTAATAATTAAACTTATTTGAATATACTTAATTTAACCATACGTACTTTATACATACACTACTGTGCAAAAGTCTTAGACACGTTAGTATTTACACTTAAAAGAATGGTGTTCGGCCAGTTATTTATATATTTTGCTGTAGTGTGTCAGTAGAAAATATCAGTTTACATTTCCAAACATTCATTTTGCCGTTGTCAGACTGCTTGTGCATTCAAAATCGCACTAGATTATTATTAAAATTAATGGCAAACTGATATTTCCTACTGACACACTACAGCAGAAGATATAAATAACTGGCTTAAAACCCTTTTTGGGGTGAAAATACTATTTTTTCCATAAGACTTTTGCACAGCACTGTATTTTAAAAACGACATTTTTGCTACTTAATAAAGAATGACCATACAGTAATTCACAGAACTGATTAAAGACAGTGACAGACAGCACTCATCTTAACTAAATATCAGAGAGAGTGACAGAGATACAGTAGAAATATTATGTGTGGTTTTTTATTAAATAATGACCCAGATTGTGAAATACATTTATTAGCCTTAGATTAAGGGAAGCACAACTTGGGAAATGAGAGCATCAAAGCTGAAAAGCTATGGATTTATTTTAAATATTTGTAATGTTCTTTAAAGTTATCCATAGTTTTTTTTTTTTTTGTGGTTCTTTTTTTTAAAGTATAGGTTCAGGCACTGTTTAGGAGCCGGTACCGTTTTAAAAGTATTGAAAAGGCACTGGACCCTACTTAAAAGTTATTATTTCTCACTGACTCATTTACCAAATGAGTGCTTTTTCTTCGTCCTCCACAAATTAAGCTACTGTAGGTAGTTCGGTAGCGAGACGTTTGAATAAATTAGCGTTTTCGATTGACGATGCGATTGACAATGTTGTGATAAGTAGGCTATACCAACTTTGTAACTCGTTACCCCCCGAACACTGGACATAGCACACGTATGTACCAAATACAAGAAGCTATCAATCAAGAAAGTATCAGGATTATGATTTCTTTTTCAGTTTTAGTATTTGATTAATCACTTGGATTAATCATTCATTTTGACAGCACTATAATGTTTACTGTAAATAGACAACCATACAAGAGTAATTGTTATTAAGCCTGCACCAATGTTCTTGTCCATTGCCCTCGCAGATTCCTGCAGCTAAGCTTGGATGTACATTTACATTCCATTAAAGGTTATTGATGACATGCCTCTGAAGTTTGACTTTTTGCACCATAACAATACTTATTGGCAACTAGTCATCATATCTCTAGTCCTTTAATGTATTTGCCCCAAGTGCGTTCATTTTAAATGGGCATATATGTGGGTGAGGAAGACCTGAAGGTCGAAACGTTTCTTGATTAAATTCCTCTGGAGCAGTAGTTTTCAGTGTTCAGACTTCACTTCTTTATTTGTCTATATCATTCAGTTGTCTTGCACCTGCGTCCTAATTGGATGTTTGGGATGTGCATATCATTTTTGTATTTTCATATATTCGGCTGAAACAGGTAGACTAGTGCATCCCAAATTTTTCAACATGAACATTTTAATATAACATTATAGTCATTATGGCCTATGGCCTTTAGAAAAATGTTTTTTTGAGGAGGTGGGGTAGTGAACAGGCCCCTATGGTGCGGCCTAAGCTTTTGTTCTTAATGGCATTTTTTTCCCCTTACATTACTTTTACTTTTATAGTTTAAGTAGTTTTTTAAACCAGTACTTTTACACTTTTACTTGAGTAAAAAGCTTGAGTTGATACTTCAACTTCTACAAAAGTTGTTTTAAACCCTAGTATCTATACTTCTACTTGAGTAATGAATGCCAATACTTTTGACACCACTGGCTGTTAATTCCATCAGGTGATTTCACTAGGGATGTTCCGGTACTAGTACCGGTACCAAACGGTACCGGGGCTAATTAAATTTGGAAGTGATCATCCTTATCCCCTTGGAGTGAGTAGTGCATGTGCGTGCCATTAACTAGTCGTTAGGAATGAACTTCGCAAAAGCGACATAATTTCCTCATTATCTTCAGCTGAGATGTTCCCGTGACAGCAGATTCACTGATGGACATCGACATAAAAACAATATACATTTAATGTTTTAAAAAGTTTTAAATATATTCGTTTTTATATATTATATACTGTAAAACCCGACATATAACTTAACTCAAACCGTTTGACTAAATAGATTGCCTTGATTTAAACCATGTAAGTTTTAAAACTTTGCATTTAAGTAATTAAGTGATTAACTAAGTGCTGATTGAGAATTAGTGATGAACAGCTGCTGTTAACAAACAGAATCACTGAAGAAAAGAGAAACACAAGAACTACTACAACTGACTTCAGACACAGACTTAGATGAAATCAACTGAAATAAAATACATGAAATCTCTCAAGATCTGATTAAACAACCCCACAAACAGCATCACCAGCTCCACTTATTAATAACCAGACTGACTTTATTTCTGTCAGACGTCTACAGAAGATCTTATTGAGAATGAACTAAGGTTTAGATGTTGATTTATTGTTTCATTTGAAGTAACCATGTTAGAGATCAGTGTTTGCTTTAGTTGGGCTCTTGACCCTTGACTTCTGTCTTTGTCTTTTCTCTGGCTGTTATAACCGTGTGTTTCTAAAACATGTTTGTTATAACTCAAAAGCCCAGAAAAAAATATTAACAGATATTGGTTGTTATGCAGCTTCCTGGTGATGACAACTGTCAATTATGGAGCTGTTTAGAGTCCAAAAACTGACAAGGTACCTGATGCATGATTAGTTTACTTCATTATAATGGAATATGTTTAAAGAGCCTGTGGTTTCATCGAAATCAGTTTACAAAAAAATACTGAACACTTTATGCACATTCATCTTTTTTCTATGGCAGTAATTAGTCACACACAGACATCAATAATCAGAATATGAACCTCAACAATGGTGACACACACACACACACAAAAAAAATAAAAAATAGCAATGCATGCTGGGCATTATTATAGTACAAAACTAATATATGGCTCTCAGCATGCTCTGCTGCATTTTATTGTAATTATGATCAAGATTGTTGAGGTTCATATGCTGATTGTTGATGTCTGTGTGTGACTGTTTGACACTGTAGAAGACCACACTGTTTGGAAAGTCTTTTATATTAAATAATTATCACAGAATTATATAGCATCACTTTTACTATATTATCTAACTAATTAAACAAACATTTCAACAGAAGTTACACTCAGATAATTTTAATAATTGCTAATTTCAATAATTGATGATATTCATCAATGGGGTAAGTAAAAATGTTAATGGCATTTCTTCTGGGTTTTTGAGATACAACAAACATGTTTCAGAAACACATGGTTATAACAGCCAGAAAAAACAAAGACAGAAGACAAGGGTCAAGAGCCCAACTAAAGCAAACACTGATCTCTAACATGGTTACTTCAAATGAAACAATAAATCAACATCTAAACCTTAGTTCATTCTCAATAAGATCTTCTGTAGACGTCTGACAGAAATAAAGTCAGTCTGGGTATTAATAAGTGGAGCTGGTGATGCTGTTTGTGGGTTGTTTAATCAGATCTTGAGAGATTTCATGTATTTTATTTCAGTTGATTTCATCTAAGTCTGTGTCTGAAGTCAGTTGTAGTAGTTCTTGTGTTTCTCTTTTCTTCAGTGATTCTGTTTGTTAACAGCAGCTGTTCATCACTAATTCTCAATCAGCACTTAGTTAATCACTTAATTACTTAAATGCAAAGTTTTAAAACTTACATGGTTTAAATCAAGGCAATCTATTTACTCAAACGGTTTGAGTTAAGTTATATGTCGGGTTTTACAGTGTAGCATATTTTTAAAACGTATTTAAATGTTAAATGTATGCTTATTTGCAACGGTTATGCTAACAACAATAAAAATAAAATAAAAAAATTAACATTTATAACAGTAAAACAGCGACATCTGCTGACGGACACATGCTGCGCTGTCACGGGAACATCTCAGCTGAAGATAATGAGGAAATTATGTCGCTCCTTTAGCAAAGTGCTTTCCTAACGACTACTTAATGGCACGCACATGCCCCACTCACTCCAAAGTCCTCACTTCAAGGGGATAGGGATGATCACTTCCATTTGGAATTTGTCCAGACTAGTACCGGAACATCCCTAGATTTCACATAGAGCAGCTGTTACTACACAGAGCCGTTGTTAATAGAGAAGATGCGCAAATCCACTTCATTTTCAGGGTTTTTTGGCGCATCTTCTCTATTAACAACGGCTCTGTGTAGTAACAGCGGCTCTATGTGAAATCACGCACCTGATGGAATTAACAGCTGATTAGAGAACCGGCTTTACTGACGAGATGCGCATTAACGATCGGCCGATCGTGATCGGAGCACCCCTAATTACGTGCAGTAATAAACTCACCGTTTCTCAAAACGAGTCCACTATTTTGGACTTTTACCTGCCTCACTCTGCTCTCAAAGTCCTTCTTCTCTGTTGTAGGAATCCATCGCTCCCAGCTGGATAGAGTTTTGACTGCTCTGCTCACAAGCCTTTCCAAATGAATTAGTTAAACTTCATATCATTCACAATTGACACCAGCAACGGGTATTGAAGCAGAATGGTCACAAGCCTTCTCAGCTTCTTGGACTGCAGCTGTTAATTCCTCTTGGCCATATCTCTGCCACAAGTTAATTTGAACAATTTTTCCTCACCTCTTCAAGCTTTGTCTCACAGTTGCTCACGGTCTTCTCAATATCTGCTACCTGCTGAATTTCACATCACTCTTTGCACTAGCCTCCAGCTCTGCAACCAATCCCATCTTATAATCATCATTTGCATCAAAAAGTGCTCTTGCAATAGAAGATAGTTTCTGGAATTCCTTCCTGAGTTCAGATTCAATCATTTGACTTGACTCTCGAGTGAGAAGGTTTACTTGCTTAGTAAAACACATTTTTGTAGTGGTTCTCTCTCTCTTAAGTTGATCCACCGTTTTCCCCAAGGCTTCTTCTGCCATTTTAAGTCAAATAATGTGTTGTCTTAAACTTATATTAACAACAATGTTGATTCTTGTTCTTTGCACCAGCTCCCTTCTCTGGACCACCAGAAGCCATTCATCTTCTTATCCACAAGCTTGGTTAGTAAGTGTCAAGTTATCTAGAGATTCTCAGCCTCAATGTCTGCCCAAACTTGAACAAGGCTCCAATCAACTTCATAGGATGCATGGAATAACTCAAAACATCTGATTCTGATTCTTCAAAGCAATTTATTAAAATCTTTCAACAGAAACTTGGTCTTCCACTGCTTATTTTCAGAGTTCAATTCAGATGCTTCACTCAGATGCTTCACTCAGATGCTTAGCTTAATAACCTATACAGAGAATATACAAATATGAGTCACTACACACAGTAATACAGTCATTTAAAGAGGTTTTAACTGGTTTAAATTACAACCAATGTTACTAGAATACTCACAAATCAGAAGTACAGTACAAACCGGTTTAACACTAAATCAAATGCATTTACTGCACATGACCAGATAGCATGTTAAATGCTAAACCTGCTAGCATTAATAAACAACTTGCAAGACATTCACAATTGGTCTTTTAAACAGTCTATGTTCAATAAAAGATTCTTTATCCTACCAGTAGCTTCTATAAAGTTGATGAACACATTGTGGCTTTTCACCGCCGTCTCAGCATTTGGTTCACTCCAAACTCAGTGGTTACATCCATACATGCTTTAGCAATCTTTCTCCAGTATCAGTATCACCACCAACTTGGGTAGGAGAAGCACATTCACCTTGCCAACAGAGATCCCTCTGCTCACTACTAATCACCAAAGCACACCTGGTTCAATTTAACATGTGAAGTTTTGATGGCCAATCAGCTTCCTGAATTCCTCCAGGTTATACTGTGGGTTCACAACCAATAGATTTACTGCTTTTGATCAAGGTTAATTTCATTTGATCAGATAGACATTTCCTTACTTAATAATGAGGAATATATCTCACTCAATTCCTAAATGAACTTAACAATAGGTGAATGATGCATTACTTTTCTGTGTTGAATTTACATAACGTCAGTAAACAGACATAGTTTTGTTCCAGTTTTGCTATGCTCAAGTCTTCTTTGTGTCCCCAGCCCAGGAATCAGATGCATCAGAACAACAAAGCACAACTGTGGTGGCCTAGGCACATTCAGCACCAAGTAAATTGTTTTAATATTATGATATAATAATCATATAATGATAATACAGTGTCAGTATTTTAATTCAACTTGTCCCATCTGACGTAATTGTTCATGCCAGAGATTTAACAACACTGTCAGTCAGGACCATATTTAACAGGTGGCACACCAGCTGGCTTGATGGTGACTTCAGTAAGTGTGGCTGACCCTCTTGTTTTTTGTGGCTATAACAATTAGGCTAGGTAATCTAACTCTCTTCCATTTCCCTAACATGGAACTTTTGACTGAAACAATTATTATTATTATTTTATGCTGAACAGGTGCAGTGAAGATATTTAAAGAGACACTTTCACTATCTAAAGTACAGAAAGCCGTACATCATCTCTAGGTGCAGTGGCCTACAGCACAGCCAGCTTCACAAAGACTGTGGGGCTGGTCACCAGGAAAATGGACAACAGAGAGTGCTTTTGGGGTTTCACTCCTCAGATGACCACCCTGGCTACTGTAGCTGGGATTGCTTCACAGATGATGGAGGTCTTGAAGAGTAAAGTGTAAAGAATAATTTCCACAATTTAGCAGTTTTAATGGTTTTTGAGTAATAATAATAATAAACATATCTTACACTACACTGAAAACAAATGAACTGCAAGTGACCATAATTGTTACACTGTCAGAAACAGGGGTACAGTAGGAGTCCCTTTCTGTCCCCCAAGGTACAATCTACACTAACCTACCCCATAGGGCTTATTATTGGACCTCAAGGTACATGTATGTACCTTTTTGAGGGTTCAAAAAATATCAGAAGCAGGCATAGAAGTAACCGATGTAACAGATATGCAGGTCAACGATTCATGGGTTGAATTCAGGCATATAAAATGAAACCTTTGTAAACTAAATGTCTGGCCTGGCGCCAGACACACACATAAGCACACACACAGAAACAAACCTTTCGTAACGTTCTTTGCCTTCGGCATTTTATTAATAAGATGTATTTTGAATAGGTTTGTGTATTGCATAAAAATTGTTAATCCTGTGTAAATGGTTAAAGTTGCTGAATTGTAAATGAGAAATGTTTTAAGCAAGAATGTTCTCAAAAAGAACCATGGGTTGTAACCCTACCCCTGACCAGCTCATAAAACTTTATGATCCCACTGGGAAACAGGACAGGAAAGCTAACTCTTAGAAAAGAGAATAGTAAAATCTATTCAAATGTATTCTCAATGTATTAAGTATTGCTTTTTGGTGCATTAGATGTTTCCCCATATAAATTGGAGTATCTGCAGTTTATATCGTGTGTTAATCAAACTTCAAATGTGTGTAATTCTGCATTTGAATGTAACTTCATGTTTTGATCCTTTATATATGTTATTTTTCATATCTATTTAATCGTCATGCTTTGATGGACTCACTTATCTAAAGCAAATTAATGAAAAATCTATTAATCTTGAATTACGAACTTGCTAGAATATCACTGCTGAAATCTGATAAGCCCTAATTTATTAGGATGTGTGTTTCCACAGAGACAACGGAACTTTTCCCGCTTCAGATCGCGGACGTTCATTGGTTGTTCACGCGAACAGAGGCGTGAACCATTTCAAGCCATAAGAGCTGACCCAGGAAGTTCCTCGCGCTCTCTTGCTCTTAGACCCTCTTAGCTCTTCACTTCCGCACTTCTGCTTGTCCCTCTGCACGGCCTTGGGCCGCTCTCCTATCGCCGTCCCTCTCAGCATGGAGGCTGAGAGGACAGCCGTTCTCATGGCTCCTTCGGGAGCTTTCATTTCCGTTGTTTTTGTTTCTTTTCATTACTAAGTTTATTCGCCTATTCGCCTCTCCACACGAGGAAGACGAATTTTGAAACATTGCTTTGTTGGACCTTTCAAATACAGCGCGATTCCGCAGCAGCCCGGAAGACGAACGAACACTCCTTGCCACAAAGGACCATGCTGCTCCAGCACACGCACGCTGGTTTCAAAAGACCACGCTCACACACGCTGGACCCATGCAAGTTCCATTCTCTATGGAGATTTAAATGCTGCTTAAAGTTTGTCTATGATTTGATTCGTTGTTGTCTTTCAAGGGTTACTGTCTGTGAGTTTGCAAAACTGAGCTTAGTCTGTGATCACGCTCTCTCTCTCTCTCTCTCTCTCTCTCTCTCTCTCTCACCTCCCTCTCGCCCTTTCTCTCTCATTCATTCTCTCTCTCTCTCTCTCTCTCTCCCTCATTTGGATTCCGTTATGTCTTGTACAAAGTTTACTGTCTGTATTGTCGTACGCGTATTTACTCTGTGTGATTTGTAGTTTGATGTATTATTAGTTCAATTATTAAAGACCAATATATATTCATGATTGCCTTTGTCTAACACGCTCACATTACGAGTCAATGAGATGCCTGATCTAGCTACAAGCTTTAAATTTAGAAACTAAATTTATCATAATGATAGGATAATGTTTTCATGGCCAGAGAATATTTTTCCTTGAATTATAAGAAGTGATAACTTTATTGAAAATTGATAAGTTAATCTTATGGCCGTTTGCTGGCCAAACCCCTGTTTGATTTGCGGTAATTTACAGTAAGAGATATCACTATAATTGAATGTAATATTGACATATTAATGAGTAAATTACAGTGCCCTGTAATGAGTTATTGATATATGCAATTGAGCTATTTTCCATCTTCAATAATTTTAATGTAACTGTCATATGAGATATGTATTAATCATATTCCTGATTAATTATTAAAATTCCCTATATATCATTTGAGTTAATAATTATGTACAACCCAGTGCGGCTACACCAACGTCGAGATGTACTGCATTCTGAGTCTATTCCATTGTTTTGGCAAATCACATATCTTTTTAACATAGACACCATGTGGATCCTTTGTGGAAAAATGTTGAATCCTTTGTCTTATGAGTGTCACTTTCATGCATGCAGTGTCAAGGCTGATAAAAAAAAAGACTGTACTGAAACCAAATGAAATGGATTTTCAGGCAAATTACACTCACTCAGTAGTATTTAATATATATATATATATTACAGCCCCAGTGACAAGCTATTGTACCCCTAAAGGTACAATTATGCACTTTATTACAGTAAAAAAAAAAACTATGTGTGCGCACGCACGCACACTTTACTCTTCAAGACCTCCATCGTCTGTGAAGCAATCCCAGCTACAGTAGCCAGGGTGGTCATCTGAGGAGTGAAACCCCAAAAGCACTCTTTGTTGTCCATTTTCCTGGTGACCAGCCCCACAGTCTTTGTGGAGCTGGCTGTGCTGTAGGCCACTGCACCTAGAGATGATGTACGGCTTTCTGTACTTTAGATAGTGAAAGTGTCTCTTTAAATATCTTCACTGCACCTGTTCAGCATAAAATAATAATAATAATAATAATAATTGTTTCAGTCAAAAGTTCCATGTTAGGGAAATGGAAGAGAGTTAGATTACCTAGCCTAATTGTTATAGCCACAAAAAACAAGAGGGTCAGCCACACTTACTGAAGTCACCATCAAGCCAGCTGGTGTGCCACCTGTTAAATATGGTCCTGACTGACAGTGTTGTTAAATCTCTGGCATGAACAATTACGTCAGATGGGACAAGTTGAATTAAAATACTGACACTGTATTATCATTATATGATTATTATATCATAATGTTAAAGCAATTTACTTGTTGCTGAATGTGCCTAGGCCACCACAGTTGTGCTTTGTTGTTCTGATGCATCTGATTCCTGGGCTGGGGACACAAAGAAGACTTGAGCATAGCAAAACTGGAACAAAACTATGTCTGACGTTATGTAAATTCAACACAGAAAAGTAATGCATCATTCACCTATGTTGTGCATTAGAAGGGGTTTTCATAGCGTGTGCATCAAAGGGTTAAAATGTTTATGTTGAATCATTCACAGCCTTAATGCTGACAAAATTGGAAACCACTTGGGTGTCAACTGTCAGGAGACATATTTATGTGCACAAAATAGGACAGTTGCTCAAGAGAAATACAAAATTATTGTTTTAAATGTAAATATAATAGCAAAGGTAACACAGAAACAATGGACCTGAGAAGGTCCCTGAAATAATCGGTCCTCAACCTTCTGCTTTAGGACCTCATGTCATGATGGGTGAATTTTTATTTATTTTTATTATTATTATTTATTCATTTATTTATTTGCTACAAAAAGATCAGGAGCAATAGCAAGTGTTATAGAACCTGCAAAAGTTATGACAAAAGTGACTGTTTATCACACATAAAAAGTGCATGCATGATTTTTATTTTATGAATGCTCTTCTATTTTTTCTCTATGTACTTTCAGCATTAATGGTGCCTTCACAGAAGTGCAAGTTACCTTTGCCAAGGGCACTGACACAACCCCATACCATGACAGACCCTGTCTTTTGGACTTGTTGCTGGTAACAGTCTGGATGATCCTTTTCTTCTTTGGTCCGGAGCACACGGCGTCCATTCCTCCCAAAAAATACCTGAAATACTGATTCATCTGACCACAGCACACGTTTCCACTGTGTGATGGTCGATCCCAGATGCCTCCGAGCCCAGAGAAGTCAACGGCGCTTCTGGACACTGTTAACATAGGGCTTCCTTTTGGCACAGTACGGTTTTAACTGGCATTTGTGGATGTAACTACGGACTGTGGTACTTGACAAAGGTTTGCCAAAGTAGTCCTGAGCCCATGTGGTGATATCGCTTCTAGATGAATGACGATTCTTGATGCAGTGCTGCCTGAGGGATCGGAGATCACGGTTGTTCAGCTTAGGCATGCGCCCTTGTCCTTTACGCACTGAAATTCCTCCAGATTCCTTGAATCTTTTAATTATGTTATGCACTGTTGAATGTGAAATATCCAAATCTCTTCCTATCTTTCTTTGAGGAAAATTGTTTTTAAATATTTCAATAATTTTCTCACGTATTTGTTGGCAAACTGGCGGTCCTCGGCCCATCTTTGCTGCTAAAGGATTAGACCTTTCTTGGATGCTGCTTTTGTACCAAATCATAACTACAATCACCTGTTGACATCACTTGTTTCAAATCACATCATTATTTAACCATTTTACCTCATCACTAGCCCTAAATTGCTCCTGTCCCAACTTTTTTTGAAATGTGTTGCAGGTCTGAATGACAGGAAAGGATGCATATTTACAAGTGACATGAAGTTGACCAGACAAACCATGAAATATTTTGTGTTCATATTGTCTGCAATGAAATACAAGTCAAAGTAAATTTAGAAATCATTACTTTCTTTTTTTATTTGCGTTTTCCATACTGTCCCAACTTTTTCTGATTTGGGGTTGTAATTACTGGGATGATGCTTCACCTGGGAGTTGGTCCCTTACGCTGGGTATAGAGAGCGCAGGTCACTCATTACCTTTTATTCTCTGTGTGATGTATCCCAATGAACGCAGATGTGAACACGGTCAGAAACGAAACTACAACAGCATTTAAGCAGTGGTGGGCCGTCAGGGCCTGCAGGGCTTCTCTGCTAAAATATGATTTTCTAACATTAATGATTACAAATGACAAACCAGTCAGATAGTATGACTCTGTGACATTATAAGCTTACAGTAACGGGTGATTTAATATTCCCATTACAGATAAAAGTGTTTTATCATTAATAAGCACAACTAAAGCTAATTTTAGCGGCTCAAGAACAATATACTAATATACAGTCAGGTCCATAAATATTGGGACATCAACACAATTCTAATCTTTTTGGCTCTATACACCTCCACAATTGATTTAAAACGAAACGACCAAGATGTGCTTGAACTGCAGACTTTCAGCTTTAATTTGAGGGTATTTACATCAAAATCAGGTGAACGGTCTAGGAATTACAACAGTTTGTATATGTGCCTCCCACTTTTTAAGGGACCAAAAGTAATGGGACAGATTAACAATCATAAATTAAACTTTCGCTTTTTAATACTTGGTTGCAAATCCTTTGCAGTCAATTACAGCCTGAAGTCTGGAATGCATAGACATCACCAGATGCTGGGTTTCATCCCTGGTGATGCTCTGCCAGGCCTCTACTGCAACGGTCTTCAGTTCCTGCTTGTTCTTGGGGTATTTTCCCTTCAGTTTTGTCTTCAGCAAGTGAAATGCATGCTCAATCGTATTCAGGTCAGGTGATTGACTTGGCCATTGCATAACATTCCACTTCTTTCCCTTAAAAAACTCTTTTGTTGCTTTCGCAGTATGCTTCGGGTCATTGTCCATCTGCACTGTGAAGCGCTGACCAATGATTTCTGAAGCATTTGGCTGAATATGAGCAGATAATATTGCCCGGAACACTTCAGAATTCATCCTGCTGCTTTTGTCAGCAGTCACATCATCAATAAATATAAGAGAACTAGTTCCATTGGCAGCCATACATGCCCCCGACATGACACCACCACCATGCTTCACTGATGAGGTGGTGTGCTTTGGATCATGATCAGTTCCTTTCCATCTCCATATTCTTTTCTTCCCATCACTCTGTTACAATATCTTTGTCTCATCTGTCCAAAGGATGCTGTTCCAGAACTGTGAAGGCTTTTTTAGATGTTGTTTGGCGAACTCTAATCTGGCCTTCCTGTTTTTGAGGCTCAACAATGGTTTACATCTTGTGGTGAACCCTCTGTATTCACTCTGGTGAAGTTTTCTCTTGATTGTTGACTTTGACACACATACACCTACCTCCTGGAGAGTGTTCTTGATCTGGCCAACTGTTGTGAAGGGTGTTTTCTTCACCAGGGAAAGAATTCATCCAGTCATCCACGACAGTTGTTTTCCATGTTCTTCCGGGTCTTTTTGGTGTTGCTGAGCTCACCGGTGCGATCTTTCTTTTTAAGAATGTTCCAAAGAGTGGATCTGGCCACACCTAATGTTTTTTCTATGCCTCTTATGGGTTTGTTTTGTTTCTTCAGCCTAATGATGGCTTGCTTCACTGATAGTGGCAGCTCTTTAGATCTCATATTGAGAGTTGACAGCAACAGATTCCAAATGCAAATAGCACGTTTGAATTGAACTCTGGACTTTGTATCTGCTCCTTGTAAATGGGATTATGATGGAATAACACACACCTGGCCTTGGAACAGCTGAGCAGCCAATTGTCCCATTATTTTTGGTCCCTTAAAAGGTGCGAGGCACATACACAAACTGTTGTAATTCCTAGACCGTTCACCTGATTTGGGTGTAAATACCCTCAGATTAAATCTGAAAGCCTGCAGTTAAAGCACATCTTGTTCGTTCCATTTCAAATCCATTGTGGTGGTGTATAGAGCCAAAAATATTAGAATTGTGTCATTGTCCCAATATTTATGGACCTGACTGTATGTGTTAGTTCAGTGGAAATGATGGAGTAGCTTCTCACTGATGTTTTTATGCTTTCAGACTGTGTTCTGTCTTTCTCCATCTGTAGGAAAAATATGAATCACACAAGGTAAAGAGAGAGTAATTAACGGTGTTATAGGCCTCCCTGTGATTACAACAATATCCAGTTAATAACGAGATGTACAGTAAAGTGTAACACTTTTATTATACTTTATATTACACTTTATATTATAACGCTATTATAATTTAAAGAATATATATATATATTTTTTTTTTAATTTAGAAAAGCACTTGAGGTTGCATCAACCTTGTTGTTACAAGCAGTTGCCACAGTAAAACCTACTGGAGAACAATAACCTGAACATTACATTAATAGGCAGCTTGTCTTTTTACACTACACTTAATTAATGTCCCAATCAGTCAAAGTCTCCATCAAACAAATGTCATTTGGGTTATGGGATGAGTTATGGGATCACTTCATCATTCTCTTGGAAGACAACCACGATTCACAGAAGGTAAAGAAATAAGCAGGACTGATGAATCTCTGACAATAAATAAATAAATAAATACTAAACACACGGAATTAATACCAGGGGCCTGTTGCACAAAAGTAGAATTAAGACATCCGGGATAAATGACTCAGCTGAGCTCAATAAAGCCAAAACATGTGCGTCCAGGCTTAATTGGTTGCACAAAGACCAAGCCAGGATGAGCAGACACGGATTCATTAAGCCAGGTGAAACCAATCCTGGATAGGTGCGCGCTCACGGCTCACTCTAATAGACCCCGCCACAGATCACAGATTGACTGATTTACCATGGCAACTAGAGCCGCGTACTTTTCCCCATCGGAAGCCAACCCATTCTCACTCCAAAGGCGTCAAAAACTGAAGCATGGTCAAGCGCCCCTAGCGTCACTTTTATGACGCCAAATGTGCCTCTCGGCGTCGAATATCGAAGCACTACGACCTTCATTGCTTTCAGTGGGAAACTTTTGGCGTCAGAATTCGACACGAGGACATGAGATGTTTATCGCTATGAAATCACGTTCAAGAAGTCTCATTCAGCACACATCGCGCTATACTTGCTATCAGTTCCACAGTTTGGGTGAGTAATCGTTTATACGCTCTTTTAATGCCTTTTTAAAAATGTATTCTGTCTTCTTTATTAATCAGATTAGTGCCATATGTTTAATCGCTGTATTATATCGGTCATCCGCTGCTGTCTTTGAGTTTCATTGCGTTTAAATAAATGAACACAGCTGCTAATTAGTGTGATTAAACTCTATCTGTCACGTGACGTGCCATAGACCTTCGATCCGTTTTATATTATTATTAATTTCAGGATCAATGATGTAAGTTGTATTTGTAGTAAAATCATGGTAATCACGACAAAATAGTAATAAATGAAATGTGAAGTTAAAACACAGTAAACGGGACATTAGTAACTGTAACTGTAGTTTTACTATGGTATATTAATAATCAATACAACAATACAATAATCACCAAACCAGCTATGTTTGTATCACTGTAATGTTAGTGTTTTTATGTGCTTTTATATGACAGATATCACAGTAATCATATGTTCTGTACCATGCTTTTAATACCTTTTAATGTAAATCCCCCCCCAAATTTTTTTTATTAAAAATAAATAATAAAACATGTATTTTTCCATCTTGCAGTTCATTCATATCAGTTTATATATATATATATATATATTTATTATATCTAAATATTTTGCTCACAGATCATTATTAACATTCTGTATATAATTCAATTTTATTTTCTCTCCCCTTTTTTATTATTTTTATTTTTAGCTGAAAAGACGTAAAGGCAGTCAGCCCAGTGGTGTTTCTGGAGAGGGATTCCTTCAGAAATGGAGAAGACAGAAAGCTGCGGAGGCAGATATTTGCAGCAGTAAGTCTGTGATAGTTTGTCTCTTTTATCAAAAATTCCTGCTGTTATAATTTGTACAGCATTTGTTGTTTCTTAAACTGTTGCACTGTCCAAATACCCACACTTGCCATCTTTGCACTTGACCACTTGATTATTTATTTGGCGTCTTTCCTGTATTTGGCCTAGTGTTCCAGTGAGCATGATGACCACAAGTGTGTGTCGAACTTTTCATGACCTGATGACTGTGTTTCCCAATCCTGATCCTGGAGAACCCCAGCACTGCACGGTTTTGGCGTCTCTCTTATCTGCCTTGGAGTCTTCTCTGATGAGCTGATGAGTTGAATCAGGTGTGTTTGATCAGGGAGACATCTCAAATGTGCAGTGTTGGGCTTCTCCAGGACCAGGATTGGGAGCCACTGCCTTATGGGACACTTATGTGTTTACAGAGATTTTTAATATCTGATTATCAATATTTCACATACTGTACATTGGACAGCTTTCCATGACCTTGAGATCTCTGCAAAAAGTCTGACGATTTATTCCAAAACATGATGCATGATGGGATACACTAAGCTTTGTATAGCACTCCGGAGCAGTATTGGAGAGGTTTAGTGTGTGTTAAGGACGCTGTGCTTTGGCATTATTAAGACCGGGGACAGTCTTGTGCACACACTGTCACGTACACACACTCTCAAGTGGCCAAGACTGCAAGTGTGGGTATCTGGACAGGGTCAAAGTCTTAAAAATGATCCCTAAACACATCACAGTCTTAATAATCCAGTTTAACACTTTTATGATATTGTACAAGCCCCAGGACGGTCTCATCTGACACTATCAAAAGAATTCATATGACTATAGCTTGTTATTAATTACTTGCTTTCAATAATGGATGCATTTAACATTTAATTATACAGCATCTTTACAGAGGCTGCTTTCATGGTCTAAACAAAACACAGTGTAATGTATAAGAATGTAATTTAATATTTCCTTCCTTTCTGTCTTACAGGATTGTTTGAGGATAACGCTGTAGCTCTCCATCATGCACAAGGACTCACCTCGTTAACTCTTTATCACCCACACACACAGATATGGTCCCTGGATCAGTGATTAGACTTTGCAGTGGTTTGATTTTTGCAGAAGATGTAACTTTGTTTTAATTATAAGCTCATAATGAATACATTACAGAACCAGTGATGAAAACAATATTTAAAAATAGTATTTTTCGTATTGATAAAGCATTTTGTTCTCTTTTTCAAGCTTCATACAGTGAACTTTTTAGACTTCAATTAAGAGTTTCAGTAAAGGAGATATTCATACACAGTCATCCCCTAGCTCCAGTCATGAAGTGAATTCATGATGTTATTGTCAAAGTTAGCAGGTGTTTGTTTTCCTGAACACTTTCTCTGTCTTCCATTGTTCAGACAATCAGTGTTTATTTGATGCTGTGCTGATAGTTTTATAGATGATATTGCACACTTGACATGCATGTCTTCATGGTGTTTTTTTGTGAGTTTGAAACATTTACATTGTGTTGTATAACATTTTGGTCAATTTAATTTTTTTAATAAAATTGATCTTTTTCCAGTGTTCTCTGAAAGACATACTGTATTTACTGTTTTGTTTTTTAATAAAAGCATTTTCATTTGCATACTGAAAATAGTTCATGTTTACAACATAACTGCCTTTTTATTCTTTATGGTGGCAAAAACGAGCTTGGTGACAGAGGATGCAGTGTAGTAATTTGGGCATGTTGTCTTTAAATGAGTTTGACATATCAATAAATAATGGAAGATCCTTACAAAAATATGCATGTTTATTATGCTTTATGTATTTATTTGTTCATTCATTCATTCATTCATTTTTAATTTCTGTTTTTATTCCTAGAGTTCAAATGGTAGAGAATGGTAAATCACAGAAACACAAATGTGAACAATTTTAACTTTAAAACACAATGTAATATACAATGTAAATTTTAGAAGCACGTCATTTGATTAGTAAATATATTTGTCTTTGGTCAAAAAAACAAACAAACAAAAAAAATCTTAAAAATGTGTCTTATATTTATTATAGAGGAATCTGTCTGTTGGATACAACTGCGACTGCTGGGCATGTGCACATCAATATTGCCCAATTTTTGTCAAGCTGAACAACGGAGGAAGGTGAAGACGTTAATAAAACAGAATCTAATAAGTAGCAAGCTTAATCTATTGTTAACCGAATCTATCCCTTCAGCCGAAAAATGAAAGACATCTGTCATACATGGATAAGGAAGTGTGACGCTGCTGCTCAGCTTAGATGTCATTGGCTATGACTTTTCAGGACAGTCTGTGGTTGGACTATCTTTTAACCCATATTAAACAGCGCATCATGTTAAAAAGTATGTTTTGCTCCTATCATCACATTATTAATATATTAAGTCAACAATGAAGTGTTACTATCTTGAGAAAAATGACATCTTTAGCGAGATCCTAATCCTAACCCTAAGCATAACTTCAATGAACTACAAAAAAAACAGCCCCCTAGTGTTGCCTTTATATAGATAGAACGACGGAGGCTTGTGGGTAATGTAGTTTAAAACTTTTTATTAACGAAACGAAATAAATTATTTATTTTAAGGTAAACTGGATATCTAAATATGTTTATTGTGCAAACCTCTATGATATATTTGAGAGGCAGGCTGAAATGTGGTATTTTACAGTGAGCAATATTTAAAATGCCATTATGCCAGCTTTCCACTTATTTCTGAAAACTGAGCTCAACATTATTTTATCAGCATAGCATAAGTAATAATCCTGCCCATTTTCTCTTTGATATGTTAATTGGACTCTGATTTACAGCCATTTGAAATGTACAGTTTTGGGCTCTTCCGGGGGGTGCTACTGGGCCCCTGGGGGTAGCAGGGCAGTAAAACCTACATATATGTATTCTCCTGATCATGGACAACATACAGAGCTGAGTCACATTTATATCTGACAGTTTTCACAGTCCTCTGTTTTCTGTTCTATTCATCATGGCTATTATACCTTTTGACAGGACATTGTGAGGCCATCTGATGAAACATGGAAAAATTATAAAGAAATGATTTAATAATGAAAATAATAGATTATTTCTTTGATTTTTGAAGTAAATGGCAAGAAATATAATGGATGAACCTGCAACAACTTGCCATTATCTATTCCCCACTGTAAAGCAGTAATCAAGGACAATGTATACACATTGTGATACTTCACTATTACACAAGGACAAATTCATGCAGTGCTAAGAATATTAATTTATATATATATATATATATATATATATATATATATATATATATATATATATAAGCATTATATATAATTAATTAGCCGAAATCAGTGTAAAAATGTCCTCCTCACCCCCGTATCTTGCTCCTCATGTGCTGGACATCAGTAATGTGCGTGTTCTTGGTTTTAATGCAGTACAAGATCCACGTTGATTCATTCCTGCTACATTCTCAGTTATCCCTCAAGTTTTTGTAACAATAAAGCCCATGGCACCATCTTGTAATGCAGAATAATTAATCTTGTAACTCCCTGTATTTCACAAAACATTTGCATATTTGTTACTAAAATATAAAAAAAAATACTTTCTGGTGTACTGATGTCCCAGATGTTATTAATCCGATCAAAAATGTTTATGTCTTAAATAAAAAAATAATCCCAATAATTAATATGTAGTTTTTCCAAGTCTAAAATAAAAACATATGAGCCTACCTAGTAAAATTATGTATTTACCAAGAATCTTCAGAACACAATATTCACCATTTTCATTTTATTGAAGCATAGACTATAAAGTTGATAAAGTAGCATCAAGACAAATAAGATTCAATGAAAATAATTATCATCAAAAATACATTAACCTCATATATAAATCAGTTCACACAGATGAGTGATGAAATGTCCTTAAAAGTCACACAGTCCCATCCAGTCAACTGTGATACAGATCATGTGATACATATAAGACATGTGATACTGTTCCAGAAAATAATGATTCCTTATCATCACATCTAAACTGGTTTCATCTCCCCATCGTGATCTTCTTCTGTCGTGTCTGGAAACAGTTTGTGGTTGATATCCAGCACTGGTGTGGTGTAGCTTGTTCTCAGCCAGAGGATCTCTCAGTCCTAAGATCCCAGACCTGGTCAAAGTGAAACAAACAATGCAGAAGAAGTTGTTTAATGGACAGAGAGCGCAGCTTATGTTCTGTGTGATTTTAGCAGGGTGGGCAACTATGACCCTTGTATTACTGTACACTTACCATTCTTCAAACTGCTTTAAGACCTTTTGAGAAGCTTTTTCTCTAAAGACAATTTACCACATCCTCTTCTTTCACTCCTTTCAAGAGCATCACTTGGTCATGAGATCATCTGTACAAATAAAAATACTGCAATAAATATGTCATTCTGCAAGAATTAAGACAAAGTTACAGAAGCAAAGGTCTTGCTCATGAGACTCCATTAGCATGTGTAGTTCTCAGAGACTCTAGAATTCATCTATTGTTGCAGTAAATGTGTTTTTTTCCTCTAGAATCTTTCTCCAAAGTTCCTGACTTCTCTCACAAATGTGTTTTAGTCGGTGCAGTGTAAGGCCTGGCTTCAAACCAATCAACTATCAATTCACAATTTATAACATAACATTTACAAAACAATGAAATAATGTCAATTGGTGTTTATATCAACTAAACCAATTTCATGATACTTGTCTACTTTTAAAACAGGTGGTGTGTTTTTAAAAACATAATATTAAAAATGTCCATTCACACTTTGCTAACATGCTGTAATTGTAATAGTATAAAACGAAATCAAGGCTGACATGACCAGTTCTGTGAGAGATCATCATAAAATGTTGTATAACCCTCTGGAGTCTAAGGGTATTTTTGGGGTCTGGAGAAGTTTTGTCATGCCCTGATATTTGTGCTTTTTTCAGTTTCTTATAAATATCTAAATGGGTAAAGTCTAATATCACTGTAATCAGCACAAACTGGGCTATAATAATATGTGAAATGCATTCATGTACATGATTGTATTTTTGAGAAAAAAAATGTTATGCATGGTTAGTGAAAAACTAAAAATGTTAAATCACTTGAATAAGGCAATAAAACACATACATAACATTGGTTCCCGGGATTGTTGAGAACTGGAGCTTGTAGCCTAGAATTTTTCTTTCTGAATGATGTGAAAATCATCTTGTTTACGCACTCACAGAAAACAATATATTGATTTAAATTTTCTAAGACACTTTTTGTTGGTAAAAGTCATATGCGAGTAGGCGTCAACTATCATGAATATCATTGTGATTTACACCTGAGAAGACAAAGGGCCGCATAATGAGCTGAATAATGAGCCTCTCATTCAACTGTGCCACTGAGGGAGGACTTACAAGAAAGAATGTGAGAACAAAATAAATCTATATAATTTTATGTTTGTAGTTTATTAAGTATATATTTAATTATCCCACAACATAATTTAATATCCACTGGGGGGAGCAGTTAAACGGTTTATTATGAACAATCAAAGCTGACTTTCAAACAAATGTTTTGGCATCCTTACTCCAGTCACACAATCCTTCAGAAATCATTTTAACAATCTTATTTTCTACCAAAAATAAAAACCCATTTATTATTATCATCATTATTATTATTATTATTATTATTATTGTTGTTGTTGAAAAGAGCTGAGAATATTTTTCAGGTTTTTTTATTGGGAATAAATTGAAAGAACTGCATTGTTTTTACATTTGTTAGAGTTATCTCTATTTGTCACATTTATATTATTTACATCAAGCTTTTGAATGGTATAGTATTGTATACTGTTATTGAAACTTCATAATGTTTCACTTGATTATACATTTAGTCAGGAATTATAGTTTGGAAAAAGTATTTGAAAAAAGTCTTAACTAGTAAAATGTTTACACGTTATGTAAAAACTAGTACAACTAAATAAAAAGAGACTTACTCATGTTTATGATCTCTGCTGAATAAAGTGCTTCATTCTTTTTTCTGAGGAAATCCATTTCTCAAATTCCTCAACCACATCACATCTTTTTGGAGTGATTTATGTCTTATTCCTCTCATCGCGAAGCAAACAGTAAAATAAAATAAAAACTTGAAGAACAGTCTGGCTGCTCTTTCTTCTGTTATGGGCGTATTCAAGCCGCGCGCTTCAGTTTGAATCTGAATAGCGCGTTAAGCGCGGGGGCGTGGCCACATTAGATATAATGAGCGGATATATGAAAAATAGACATCGCGTTGTTTTCATATGGATTACTTTATATCAGAATATTTGTTTTCGGCAGCACTAGTTTAGTTTAAAAGTAGACATTTCAGGCTTTCTATAGATATCTCTCTCATGTCTCTTTGTTGAGTATTCACGGAGTTACAGTTCATTTTAGTGACTTGTTTGTACATGACGATCAGCGGAGACAAAGACTGCAGACAGCCCACCTTGTTTGTTATCTTTATTTTATAAGTGCACAAAGTTTTTTTGTTATTATGTCTGTATCCAAAAAAAACTAGACCCTTTACAGATTCGATTGATGTATTGCTCTTATCTGTACGATTAAAACTGAGAGTGTAATTTAAGTTCTTTTCGGGGTTATCAGGAGAAAATGACTCAAAACGCATATATGCGTTAATCGACTCGAAAGGGATAACATTGCTTCAACACACACATACCAGAGGCATAGACAGAGGCTGTTTGTTTGAGATGGCCGTCTTCATTCCTCATCCTGAGCAAATCATTTCCTCGGTCTTCCTTCTCTTCTGTGAAACAAGAAAATCTCTACTTACTCTGTGTGCAATTATTATTGCTCATTAAACATAATTAAGTTAATTTAAAGTAAGATTCAGACCAGAGCATTTGATGAGTAAATGTTGATAAAAAAATATTCTAAACAAATGTACCTGGGAAGAGCTGATCATGGCAAGATTCGCTGAGACTCAGTAATAGCTCTTTTAGTTTTTAGGAAGGTTTGTGAGGGTTGGCTCTTAAAATAGCTGTTGAGCTCGATATTTTATCTGCAAAAAATCCTGTAAGACAGAAGGAAGGAAATATTATTAATTACGTGCAACTTGTACATTACACCTCTGTAAAGATGCTGTATAACTAAATGTTAAATGCATCCATTATTGAAAGCAAGTAATTAATAACAAGCTATAGTCATATGAATTCTTTTGATAGTGTCAGATGAGACCGTCCTGGGGCTTGTACAATATCATAAAAGTGTTAAACTGGATTATTAAGACTGTGATGTGTTTAGGGATCATTTTAAGACTTTGACCCTGTCCAGATACCCACACTTGCAGTCTTGGCCACTTGAGAGTGTGTGTACGTGACAGTGTGTGCACAAGACTGTCCCCGGTCTTAATAATGCCAAAGCAAGCGTCCTTAACACACACTAAACCTCTCCAATACTGCTCCGGAGCGCTATACAAAGCTTAGTGTATCCCATCATGCATCATGTTTTGGAATAAATCGTCAGACTTTTTGCCGAGATCTCAAGGTCATGGAAAGCTGTCCAATGTACAGTATGTGAAATATTGATAATCAGATATTAAAAATCTCTGTAAACACATAAGTGTCCCATAAGGCAGTGGCTCCCAATCCTGGTCCTGGAGAAGCCCAACACTGCACATTTGAGATGTCTCCCTGATCAAACACACCTGATTCAACTCATCAGCTCATCAGAGAAGACTCCGAGGCAGATAAGAGAGACGCCAAAACCGTGCAGTGCTGGGGTTCTCCAGGATCAGGATTGGGAAACACAGTCATAAGGTCATGAAAAGTTCGACACACACTTGTGGTCATCATGCTCACTGGAACACTAGGCCAAATACAAGAAAGACGTCAAATAAATAATCAAGTGGTCAAGTGTGGGTATTTGGACAGTGCAACAGTTTAAGAAACAACAAATGCTGTACAAATTATAACAGCAGGAATTTTTGATAAAAGAGACAAACTATCACAGACTTACTGCTGCAAATATCTGCCTCCGCAGCTTTCTGTCTTCTCCATTTCTGAAGGAATCCCTCTCCAGAAACACCACTGGGCTGACTGCCTTTACGTCTTTTCAGCTAAAAATAAAAATAATAAAAAAGGGGAGAGAAAATAAAATTGAATTATATACAGAATGTTAATAATGATCTGTGAGCAAAATATTTAGATATAATAAATATATATATATATATATATATATATATAAACTGATATGAATGAACTGCAAGATGGAAAAATACATGTTTTATTATTTATTTTTAATTAAAAAATATTTTTTGGGGGGATTTACATTAAAAGGTATTAAAAGCATGGTACAGAACATATGAATACTGTGATATCTGTCATATAAAAGCACATAAAAACACTAACATTACAGTGATACAAACATAGCTGGTTTGGTGATTATTGTATTGTTGTATTGATTATTAATATACCATAGTAAAACTACAGTTACAGTTACTAATGTCCCGTTTACTGTGTTTTAACTTCACATTTCATTTATTACTATTTTGTCGTGATTACCATGATTTTACTACAAATACAACTTACATCATTGATCCTGAAATTAATAATAATATAAAACGGATCGAAGGTCTATGGCACGTCACGTGACAGATAGAGTTTAATCACACTAATTAGCAGCTGTGTTCATTTATTTAAACGCAATGAAACTCAAAGACAGCCGCGGATGACCGATATAATACAGCGATTAAACATATGGCACTAATCTGATTAATAAAGAAGACAGAATACATTTTTAAAAAGGCATTAAAAGAGCGTATATACGATTACTCACCCAAACTGTGGAACTGATAGCAAGTATCGCGCGATGTGTGCTGAATGAGACTTCTTGAACGTGATTTCATAGCGATAAACATCTCATGTCCTCGTGTCGAATTCTGACGCCAAAAGTTTCCCACTGAAAGCAATGAAGGTCGTAGTGCTTCGATATTCGACGCCGAGAGGCACATTTGGCGTCATAAAAGTGACGCTAGGGGCGCTTGACCATACTTCAGTTTTTGACGCCTTTGGAGTGAGAATGGGTTGCGGAAGCACAAATCCTCATGGAGGCATACGAGGAGGTAAAAGATATAATTAAGAAGAAAGGCAACACCGCCACAGTGATAAAGCAAAGAGAAAAAGCGTGGCAAAGTATTGCAGACCGCCTGAATGCGTAAGTAGTGCACAATTACACACTCACCGCTCCGCTGAAACCTCACAATTACAAATCAAATATTTAATTCACATCTCCAAAAACGCAGTTGTACTGCAATTATGAAACGGTTACATTTTTTATTGAAATGCACTGCATGAGTGAAATTGTGTAACGTAACTCCATCACACTGTATAAAGCTATGATATATTATTATTAAAGCCTTACATTATTATTTTGCGTTACTACGCTCAGTACGGTTTAATCTTAGCCGTTGTACTCCACTTATGTTGTCCACCGGTTTTTTTTTTTTTGTTTCCCCTGCTTTTATTAATGTAAAGCAGCTTTGACAGAATGAAACAATTGTGAAAAGTGCTATATAAATAAAATTTTCTTGAATACATAGATGAGCTATAATAATAATCACTTTAATTTATATAGCGCCTTTCAAAGGACCCAAGGTCGGTTGCTCACTGCACTGCAAAAATGTCTTTCTTACTTATTTTTTTTTACTGAAAACAAGACAAAAATACTATCTAAAAAAAATCTTAAATATTTTCTAGAGCAAAATAACCTGGGAAAATAAGCAAAAAACTCTGCCAGTGAAACGAGAACTTTTCTAAAAGTAAGTGTTTATGGAAAAAGTAAACTTATTTCAAGAGAATTTTTCTTATTATATTGACAGATATTTAAATTGTTTGCTTGTTTTAAGCACACATTTACTTGAAGTTTATATTTTTTGGTCTAAACCTATACTTATTTTGCTAGGTCATTTAGAAAATCAAGAAAATACATATTTATTGTTTTTAAAAAAAATATTTTTACTGAAAACAATACAAAAATACCAAGTCATTTTTGTCAGTGTGACTCCATTAAATGTTCTTGTGATAAAGAATGTGTGTGTGTGTGTGTGTGTGTGTGTGCGTGCGTGTGATTGTAGATTAAACATGAACGGGCCAAAACGGACATGGCAGCAGGTCAAAATCAAATACAAGAACATTCTGCAGAATGGTATGGTCCCTGACTAATATTTAACAAAGCACAAGCATATATTGTACCCAGAAGGTGCCTGCTCCCACATTGTCTGTACTGTTTTAGCAGTGAAAAAGAATACCCACAGACAAGGCACGGGTGGTGGGTCACCAAAGGCTGACCTTACCCCAGCAGAGGACATGGCCTTGGAGCTAAATAAAGACAGGCCCGTCTTAGAGGGGATCCCTGGGGGGAAAGAGATGAGCATAGGTTCCTCCCAAGATGCCACCCGCTTCATTCAAGGTATGTCCTTCCATCTCTACATGGAATACAACCACATTCATATTGAATCAATTTGGACTGTCTGACTTTGGTTTACCTATTGCCTTGCAGTGTCTGGCAGCACTGTGTTCCTGTTAGGGCCACCAGCACAAGCACCAGACGATGCTGATCCAGTGAGTTCTCCATCAAAGGCATACTGTAGGCCTGGCATGTCTTGTCTACTAGCTTCAATATGAATCCGATTAAATGTGATAGGGTGAAAGCCCCAGTGCAGCAGCAACAGCACATGATGGAGACGATGATGAGGAGGAGACCATCTCTCTGGATTCCAGAAGGCATGAGGTATCATGTTAAGACTGTGAAAGTACTATTTACTCTACAATGGTGAGGAGTCCTCATCAAAATCAAAAAATCTAATTTCTTTTACAGGACCCAGATGCTATACAGTGGGGAAAACCAGCCTGGCAACATAGTGCGTATTAATAAAAGGACACCACATCCTGCCAAATTCCAGCTGCGCTAATTGTATTGTGTTCACAGAGCTCACAAGCTATCAGAAAGTTGTATGGCAACCACCTCCGGCGCCAAATAGAACTGGCAGACATAGACATTCAGTACAAGAAGAAAAAGATAGAAAATCTTGCACTGGAGTCCGAAATAAAAAAGAGGACAATTAGGAAACTGGACCTTGAAATAAAAAAACTTGAGAGGGAGGTGAGATATGCCTTCAATGTACACTGTATGCTAACTGTAACACAAATGTATTAATCATTATTTTTCTTTCCTCCCCCAGCTCCAAGAAGATGACACAGCTCAAAATAAAAATTAGGTATATTCTCGTAAAGTCAAGTGAGCCATGACATATGAGCTCTTATTGTGAGCACACAGGACGGTGGCATCTTTCTAAGGTATCTTTTATTTTCACAGCAATCAGTACAACCAAGTCATCGTTATAAGGCACCGGCCTCTTTTGCCCACCCCCCCAGGACCAGGTGTGGCCACTAGCCTATATGAAGGCCCAAAATTGTGTGTTACTTTCTGCTCTGACAATGGCATGCCCATTCTTGCGAGATGTGGTGGATGAAGAAGCACTTGTGCTGAGGAGAGCCTTCAGGCGAGAAAGGGTCTTCAGGGACCGGTTGGACCCACTGGCCTTCCCTGATGACCATCTATATGAAAGATACAGGTTTTCTGCAGATGGCATCCGGTATCTATGCAGACTACTGGGTCCCAGGATTAAGCACCGCACTGCACGGAGCCATGCACTGAGTGTGGAGCAAATGGTTTGTGTGGCCTAGCGCTTTTTTGCTAGTGGAGCCTTCCTGTACTCAGTGGGGGGTGCAGAACAGCTGAACAAGGCCACAATTTGCCGCACAATAAGGAGTGTGTGTCTGGCTATCAAAGCATTAGCAGATGTCTTCATCTCCTTCCCTGGCCACAGAAGACTCTGTGACATGAAAGGGGAGTTCTATAGTATTGCAGGTAAGAGGATCTACAAATTACAGGACAACTGTTAACACATAGTAGGATACTCATTACTTTGTGTGACAGGTTTCCCCAATGTCATTGGTGCAGTGGACTGCACACACATAAGGATAAAAGCCCCCTCAGGTGCCCATGAGGCCGATTTTGTGAATAGGAAATCCTTTCACAGCATTAATGTTCAGGTGAACATAACTTTTTGATATTGTCCATTGACGAACACTCTGCATTGCCAATGATGTGCATTGATTGGTGTAATATTCCTCATCTTATGATTTCAGATGGTCTGCAATGCTGACTGTGTGATCAGCAAAGTTGTGGCAAAATGGCCTGGCTCAGTCCATGACTCCAGAATCTTTCGGGCCTCTGAAATCTATCAGTGCCTATCACAAGGTAAGCCACACAACCCCTATTTATAACCATCATGGCTGTGTCAAGAATATCACTGTGTTTATGAGGTAGTAATGATGAGATTTTGTGTTGACAGGTGAATTCTCTGGTGTGTTGCTGGGAGACAGGGGGTATGGCTGCCAGCCTTTTCTCCTGACACCTTTCACAGACCCCCAGGAAGCACAGCAGGCCTACAACCATGCCCATGCCAGGACCAGGGCCAGAGTTGAAATGACCTTTGGCCTCCTGAAGGCACGCTTTCACTGCCTTCACAAATTAAGGGTCAACCCTGTTAGGGCATGTGATATTACTGTTGCTTGTGCTGTCCTCCACAATGTGGCCTGCCTGAGGAAGGAGAGGGCCCCCAGAGTGCCACCAGCCATGGACTGGGACAATCCGGCAATCTTCCCTGATGACGACATTGGTCGGCTGCTGAGGGACCAATATGTGTTGAATTATTTTAGTTAGTATGTGTGCTTTCAATTTAGGTAAAAAATGTCCTGCTGTGGCAGAGGAAATAGGGTTTTTTTGGGTTGGTATTTTTTACGAATTTGGCCTCTTATGATGTTTGTGCGGTATACTGTGTGTAATACAAGGCTGCAGGGAGGCTACTGCATCCATTCATTTGTCTGTTCAGTTGATGTGTATGGATTTGTCCTGCATTTATTTTAGTGTGCAGACATGCAGGGTGTGTTATATACAGACCTTTGAATGTGTATGTATCATTTTGTATAATTTGCTTTGATTCTGTGCTTTCCATCTTGTAGAGTCACTGTGACTTCAGTTTCGAAAGGAGCTGATAGTTTACCTGCTTTGTTTTGTCCTTATTCAATAAAGGAACCTAATGTTACACATTGTGTTTTTATATTCATATGGAATGTGTATTTGTTTATATGACAGAGTACTAGGGCCCCACTGAGGAAAAAGGATAAAGTCATACATTTATGAGGCTGGTTCTTTCTGCAGAAAAGCAACATATTCTTTTTACAGTTTTGATAGTTATGACAATGTGATACTTCATATTCTGGCACATCAGCATGTCTTTGTTTATGAAACCATACTGAAGTACAATTTCACGAAATGCCCCACATCTGTCATTTTAACAACTGTCCTCCTTTAAAACAACTGGTTACAATATTATGACTTGTCTTTTTTTTCCCCTCTGTGGCCCTAATATTCTATCATTTTATATATAGCCTTATAGTCTATGGGAAACTGTAAATTATCTAATGATAGCAACATCATCTAAAAATCATTATTTATCCAAAATGATTGAAATTAATGATCACAAACGTTTAAATAATGACAGTGGGTCTAGTTATATGTGATAACAATGTATAGTGAGCAGTGAAATAACTATTGGTTTCCATTTGTGGCGACTGCTGACTGACATTAGGGATGAGATTAAATAGATCCTGGAATTTAGCCTGGTCTGGAGCAGGCTAGCTCCACAGAATAAATCTCCATGGTAATTTATACCATAACATATCCTCCTGCCCCCTATCCAGCTTTAGTGCAACCAGATTAGGGATCAATTGAGCCAGGATCACCAAGATATCCTGGCTTAATCCCTTATCCTACTTTTGTGCAACAGGCCCCAGAGAAGAGATGACAATAAGAGAGTTTACTGATCGATCATCAGTGGTTTGCAGAGGTGGGAAGTCCAGGTGCCAAAGAGTAAAAGTCCTGCCAGATTTTTGTTCCACCCATGAACTCAGCAGCCGATTTCACCAGAGGAGGAACCAAGTCATTCCTTCCAAGTCACAAACGAGTCTTGAGTCAAGTCCCAAGTCCTCAAAGAGTTAAAGTTAATGAGATCATTAAGTGACTAATTAAATGAAGATGCATTAGTGATGAACATCTGCTGTTAACAATCAACATCACTGAAGAAAAGAGAAACACAAGAACTACAACTGACTTTAAGCACAGCCTTGGATGAAATCAATAAAAAAAAAAAAAAAACTTTGCCACCATAATTGTGGTGAGTATTTGCTTCAGTTGATATCTTGAGCGTTTAAGCGGTTTTCACAAATTTACGTCTGTACAATTGCATTATTGTTTTGCAGCAAACATTTGTGCAATGCTTTTTCAACTCTTGATCTAGCAGATGACTTATGCTTTTGATGACTGTATGATCTTGATTATATTTCTTGATTATATGAGAAGAGTTCGTGGTTTAGTTGTTAGAGAGAACTGCCATGAATTCACTGCTCTGTCTGTGCACTTTGGATGGGTTAAATACAGAATATGATTTCTGAGTACGGGTCACCACACTTAACTGTTTGTCACTTTCACAAAAAAGAGAGAAATCTCATTATGCAAATGCCACCATATAATGCTTTATAACACTTCAATATTAAGAAAAAAAATGGATTTAGGCATTTAGCCATGAACATTTATCATGTGATCCTCAACAGTGGTGAAAATTATTATTCATACTGCAGTGCATTATGGGAGTAATTCATGTATTGCAACATGAAGCATTTTGTTGATTGTGACTATTGTAGAGATTCATATGCTGGTTCTTGATATCTGTGTGTGTCTAAAAAGCACTGGAGTTCAAACTTTTATATGTTACAAATAAAAAAAAAAAAAATCCATATCCTGTAAATATTAGAGCAATGTTTTTTTTGTGTGAATGCTGTAGTTTCACTGGAATTATTCAAAACCTAGACATGTGATAAGAAAGTAGACGCAAATATTTGAGATATAGCTAAACCAGCTCATTGTAACTATATGTTTTTCATATGTCACAGTTCTGTCTTCTCCACAACAACCCATGCAGAGCTACAGAGAAAGATCTAGCACAACAAGTCAAGGGTCAAGAGCACAATTAAACCAAACACTGATCTCCATGATGGTGGCATCTTTTTAACCAATAAAACATCCACATCTGATCCTCTGTAATTCTCAATAACAGCAGGTGTTAATCATTAATGCACAATCATCATTTAATTAGTCACTTAATGATCTCATTAACTTTAACTCTTTGAGGACTTGGGATTTGACTCAAGACTCGTTTGTGACTTGGAAGGAATGACTTGGTTCCTCCTCTGATGAAATCGGCTGATGAGTTCATGGGTGGAACAAAAATATGGCAGGACTTTTACTCTTTGGCACCTGGACTTCCCACCTCTGGTGGTTTGTTTTTGTTTGAACTGATTATTGACGCCATCTGGATGATTGTTAAAGAACAGCAGCTAAACAACATCAGCACCTTGAGCTCAACCACTAACATGTGTCTCATGCAGGGGCGTAGCAGCCATTTTAAAAGTGGGGGGGACAGCTGTATGGTGATTCGACCCAAAGCTGATGTTCATAATAAATTCTAAATAGAATACCAATTGGCATTTTACTGGGAACATGACATGATAGCTTACAGGAACCTATTTTTGTTAAATCATACTCAAAATGTAAAAATACAGCAGGACTTTGAGACCAATGGGAGACCATCTATAATTTTTTTTTTTTTTTAAAGATAATAAAGATATTTTATTATATTTACAATATTTCAGTTGCACTACATTTGAACAATAACTTTTCTTTTTAACAGTTGGACAAAAAGAGGTGTTAAATGAGTATACAGATTACATCTACAGTAATTTTATACAACATACATTTTAAGAAAAATATGAGACAGATAATCTGTGAAAAAATCAAGCTCCTCCGGCTCCTCCCAGTGGTCCTATTGCCATTTGCAGAAATACATCACTCCCGGTAAAAAATAACCAATCAGAGCTGCGGTCCGTAACTTTGTTTGTGTTCAAAATGTAGAAAAATTTATATAATAAGCGAATACACCATGAATCCATTTTCCAAACCGTGTTTTTGGCTTGTCCTGAATCACTAGGGTGCACCTATAATAAGTGTTTATATTCGGACTATTTTAGATTGCTTCGGGGATACCGCGGCGGAGTAACCCAGTACCTTTGTGATTCTTCATAGACATAAACAGAGAGAAGTAGTTCCGGCTACGATGTTCTTCCACAAGACGCAAGCAGTTCTGTATATTAACCGCTAGAGCGTCAAAAGTTCCCTACCGCAGCTTTAAGATAGTCAATCTGCTTTTTTTATACAAATCTCACCTGTACACATTCTGGAGAGGTTGAGCAACTGCCCCCTCTCTCTGCCAGTGACGTCACAGCCTGCCTTTCCTACAGACCAGTTAGGACATAAAGTAACAGTTATGAATTAAAATAATAACATTTGATAAAGTATTTTAAGATATTCGTTGCAAAACAAAATATGATTTATTGTGAAATGATAATTTTACTCCGTGAGCAGCACGTAGACAAACAAAAGACAGCAGAAACCAATAATATTGTTACGTCTTATTTAGCAGACGCTTTTATCCAAAGCGACAATTAGGAGAGCATTTAACACACTGAATCCGGCGCGACGTGACGAGGTCCATACGGGTTCAATAGGGTAAATCATAACATGAAAACTTTATCGCGCGATTCGTGTCATCGCGACATGCTGTAACATACTTACAGTGTGTGTTTGAAAAAAGGATGTAATCGTCCTTTGCTTTGGGTGCATTTTATCCCAGACGGCCTAATAGCAAAGTGAACAAACGAACGAGAGAAAATTCAGAAGAGCAACAAGAGATTTGAAGCTCATAGCAGACGCGCCCAGGAGATGATTCGCTCTGTGATTGGCTGAATGTTACTTCACTCAAATCTAAGTGATAAATCAGAGAACACTACAGGAAATATTCACGCTGGATCCTAAAAAAAAAAAAAAAAAAAAATGAGCAGGGGTCAGAATCACCTGTTTCTAAAAGTGCGGGGGACGTGTCCTCCCCGTCCCCCCGGTTGCTACGCCCCTGGTCTCATGGATGTTCTGTTGCATGTATTTCAGTCAATATGTAATATATATATATATATATATATATATATATATATATATATATATATATATATATATATATATATATATATATATATATATATATATATATATATATATTATTTCTTTTATTTTATTATTATCATTACATGCCTAAAGGACATACACAGCAAAATCTCCAGTGTTAATTAAACACTCTTGAGTATGGACTCATATAAACACTGAAGCAGTGTTAAAAGTAAAACACTGAAGAAGAGTTGAAGTTAATGAGATAATTAAGAAGTTAATGGAGTTATGATTGACCATTATTGAAGACACCTGATGTTAACAAGCAGACTCACCAAACGAGAAAATCACAATTTGTGTGTCACCATTATAGTGATCAGTGTTTGCTTTAGTTGTGATCTTGAACCTTCAGTTATTTACTTTAGACTTTGTGCGGCTGTGATAACAGAATTGTAACATACAGACCAGAGCAAAGGCAAGCATGTGTGCTTTTGATTGTGGTTTGAACTAATTGTCATGTAGTGATCTGAATGCGTGAGTTCAGGTTTATTTAATGTATACATACATTAAGTGGGAAAAAAAACAGATAGCAATCCAGCATTTTTGGCATAATGTGACATGTTTTTAAAAGTTAGTTTTACATAAAAAAAAAATCTTTAGTTTAGAAACACAGACATCAAGAATCAGCGTGAGCATCACAACAACGGTGACCATCAAAAAAGCATGTTGTAGCCAATAAAAACTCAGTAGATCTGTTTATCTGAATATGCTGTTTGTCACCGTTTTTGAGATTCATACGCTGATTCTTGTTAACTGTGTGTGCCTAAAATAAACACCCTTTAATTAAAAAATAAAATAAAATCAGTCACTTGCAAAAGATGGCTACAAAATGTATAGAAAATGCAGACGCTTTCATTGTGGAATCAAAGCTGTTACAATCAATAACGGAAGCTTCATTTAGAGAAAACACTGTCAATTAGTTCAGTAACTCAGGTAAAACAACGATTACGTTAAAACATAATCATCACCACCCGATGACTTTTTCTCTTGACTTGCCAAACAAATTTAAAATGTAAAAAGCCACAAGCCAAGATCACAAGTAAAGCAAACACTGACCACTATAATGGTGACACACAAATTGTGATTTTTCTCGTTTGGTGATTCTGCTTGTTAACATCAGGTTTCTTCAATAATGCTCAATCATAACTCAATTAACTTCTTAATTATCTCATTAACTTCAACTCTGCTTCAGTGTTTTACTTTTAACACTGCTTCAGTGTTTATATGAGTCCACAGACTCCACACTCAGAGTGTTAAATTAACACTGGAGATTTTGCTGTGTACTAAAGAAAAGTATTGAGCCACCACCACATATCTTATTTTAAACATTTAAAAAGAAAAGAAAAGAAAAGAAAAGAAAAGTCACCCTGCACTCTGTTCTAGCTTCTAAACTAAGGTTAAGGGTTTATTTCCGGAATCTGGTGTATTGTTGCCATCTGGTGGTCAAACACTGAATATACGTTAATATTTCATTTGAATAATTATTTATATATCCTTTTTTTTTTTTTTTTTTTTTTTTTTTTTTTTTTTATTCGGGAGATATGGTTTGATCTGTTGGGTAAAAAATTAATAAAATAAAAAATAAAAAAAGCTTCTGCATTTCTATATTCAAACCCGTGGTGTGTGTGAGTGTGATCTGCTGATGCTGTACACTCTCAGAAAATAAAGTACATAATTGTACCTTTAGGAGTACAATAGCTTGTCACTGGGGCTGTACCCTCAAGGGTACAGCTTTTGTACCATTGGCATAGGGTACAATTTTGTACCCTTGTGATTCGTACCTTAAGAGACCAGTTTTGTACCTGTGGTGACAATTTTGTACCTTCAAAAAGGGTACAATCGTTGACTATAATGAGATACATTTATATTAACACACACGCTGAATTAAAATCAGAATTGACTAAATCCTTTTCATTTTAAAAACAATGTCTAACTATAACATAGAAATGATCATCTACTGAGTAAGTGTAATTTGCCTGAAAATCCATTTCATCTCCTGGTTTAAGTATAATCCTTTTTTTATCAACCTTGACACTGCATGCATGAAAGTGACGCTCATAGGACAAAGAATTCAACATTTTTACACAAAGAATCCACATGGTGTCTGTTAAAGAGATACTTGATTTGCCAAAACAATGGACTAGACTCAGAATGCAGTACATCTCGACGTCGGTTACTTCTATGCCTGCTTCTGATAATTTTTTAAGGACCTCCTTGGTTGAAAGCCCTGTAAAAACCAGAGGTGGGAAATCCAGGGGCAAAAGAGAAAAAGTCCTGCCATATTTTTGTTCCACCCATGAACTCATCAGCCGATTTCATCAGAGGAGGAACCAAGTCATTCCTTCCAAGTCACAAACGAGTCTTGAGTCACATCCCAAGTCCTCAAAGAGTTAAAGTTAATGAGATAATTAAGTGACTAATTAAATGAAGATGCATTAGTGATGAACACCTGCTGTTATTGAGAATTACAGCGGATCAGATTTTTACTAAGGTTTTACCCAGCATGCAACATTTTGTTGATTGTCAGCACTGTTGAGAGTCATATGCTGGTTCTTGATGTCTGTGTGTGTCTACAGAGTAAAGTTTTTCAAATTTTGTATGCACTTAGTAGATTTAAAATTCAATTACTTTAATTTTTTTTCCCATAGTGTAGTTTTACTGGGTTGATTATGTTAAACTTAAATAGAGCTAATGTTAATTTGATTGTAATCTGACCACCTATCACATACAGATTAATTTCTTCTCGCTGCTTTACAGCACCTCAGGCAATGCTACATAAAGAGATCTAACAGGACAGTCAAGGGTCAAGAGCCCCACTAAAGCACACGCTGATCTCCATTATGGTTGCATCACTTTAACCAATAAAACATCAACATCTGATCCTCTGTAATTCTCAAGAACAACAGGTGTTCATCATTAATGCACAATCATCATTTAATTAGTCACTTAATTATCTCATTAACTTTAACCCTTTGAGGACTTGGGATATGACTTGAAGACTTGCTTGTGACTTGAAAGTCCCAACTCTGGTAAAAGCTGAATGTCAGTCAACAATCCAAAGAAGACTATCTCATGATGTCCAAGTCAACATGAGTTATAAACAGAAAAAGCATAAGATCATCTGTCACTACAAGGTTCGACTCAGCAATGCATACATGTTTGTTGCGAAAACAATATTGAAATTGTTTTCAATCAAATCGGTTTAAATTAGTAAAATGGTCAAGAGACTACCTAAAGCAAACCTTGACCACAATTATGGTGGCATAGTGTTTTTTTTTTTTTTTAGTTGAAGGCTTATTCAGTTGTAGTTCTTGTGTTTCTCTTTACTTCAGTGATGTTGATTGTTAACAGCAGAAGTCCATCACTACTGTACAATCATCATTTAATTAGTCACTTAATTATCTCATTAACTTTAACCCTTTGAGGACTTGGATATGACTTGAAGACTTGCTTGTGACTTGAAAGTCCCACCTCTGCTGTCTATTAAATGCCACTCCAATTATAAGCAGGTGATGGAGATTTTAGCGGTGATCACGGAAGCAGCTTTACTGATTAGATGCGCATGATCATATCGTTAGATATATCGCCCAGCCCTAGCCAAGGGTACAAAAGCTGTATTCTTGAGGGTACACTCTCAGAAAATAAAGTACATAATTGTACTTTTAGGGGTACACTAGCTTGTCACTGGGGCTGTACCCTCAAGGGTACAGCTTTGTACCCTTGGCCTAGGGTACAAATTTGTACCCTTGTGATTTGTACCTTAAGAGACCATTTTTGTACAGAGGTGGGAAGTCCAGTGGCCAAAGAGTAAAAGTCCAGCAGCTGATTTCACCAGAGGAACCAAGTCATTCCTTCCAAGTCACAAACGACTCTCAAGTTAAATCCCAAGTCCTCAAAGAGTTAAAGTTAATGAGATAATTAAGTGACTATTGATTGTGCATTAGTGATGAACACCTGCTGTTATTGAGAATTACAGAGGATCAGATGTGGATGTTTTATTGGTTAAAAAGATGCCACCATCATGGAGATCAGTGTTTGGTTTAATTGTGCTCTTGACCCTTGACTTGTTGTGCTAGATCTCTCTCTGTAGCTGTGCATGGGTTGTTGTGGAGAAGACAGAACTGTGACATATGAAAAACATATAGTTACAATGAGCTGGTTTAACTATATCACATTTTTTTTCCCTTTCTTATCGCATGTTTAGGTTTTGAATAATTCCAGTGAAACTGCAGCATACACAAAAAAAAGCATTGCTCTAATATTTACAGGGTATTAATTTTTTATTTGATATATATATATATATTATCAATCACTTTTCTTTCCCATTCTGACATTCAGTTTGGAGTTCAGGAGATTGTCTTGACCAGGAGCACACCCCTATATATATATATTTATAACCAATGCAAGCCGAAGTGTGTGCATGTTTAGTGAGTGAGTGGTGCTCAAATATGATTGGTGGATGAATCATGCAACACTCTTGCAGTTTAACACTGTCCTGTGGGTTCTCAGTCTGACACGCATGTTCACACACTTCAAGTGCTGTTATATGAAGATGGTTCACATGTTTGTTTTGTTCTGCTTGTTTCATCTGCTTGGTAAGTTATAATCATATTAATTTGATGACATCACTTCTAGCTTTAGTTTTAATTTAATATATTTTATTTAACAGTCTTTTTTAAACATCCAGAGCATTTCCAAAATAACTTTCACAATAATTCCAAAACAACATTGTGAAAAATATGGCAGGTTCAACAAAAGTGAATCTGTTTTATTTCAAATAATTCATGACCATAATTTGCCACATTATAATTATAAACAATGACATTGAAATGATGACTGATTGATCAGAAGAGTGCTTTTTTACATGAGTAAGCAGAGTGTATATTTAGAAATCGAGGGCTTTAAAGATTGAACTGAGCTGCAGTTTTGTACTGTGTGCAATATTTAAGAAAAACATCAAATCTGTGACTGTGTTCATCAGGTGTGTTTAGTGATATGGTTACAATTAAGACACAATTTCACCATATGGTCTGAAAACTGAATTGTGAAGTGTTACACAGACTGTGAAACAATGCAACTTTGCCATAAGAGCAAAAAGAAGAATCAAAGGGAAATCATGCAATTGTGGTTTCCCCCCTCAGCTGAGACCGGAAAAAGGAAGTAGGCTAACCATTACAGCAAAGCAAAACAACTGCTCCGTATCTGCAAGAGACTATCTCTAAGACATCAGCAGTTAAAATGATGAGAAGCGATACAGTGCTCATTCTGTTCGCTTTCCTAATTTTTGGTAAGACATCCATTTGTGTCTAAATTTTTAAGTCTTTTACGTTTTCCGAGATGAAAAATGACGCGTTTCCAAATCTTTTCACCAACATTTCAAAATATTGTCTTTTATTTTATTCAGGATAGTTTAAAACATTAGATTAATATATAAATAAAACGTATATAAAACCTGAAAGTGACGCAGTTTCTTTAAAACGCTTGTGATTGCTTAACTCTTATTAAAGCTACAAGTAGGCCTATATCTGTCATTTCTTAATCGGTGTTCAAATTAAACATGTAGTCCAATGAACGTGGTATAAATAATTGCGAATTTGTCATTTGCCCGATCAAATGGACCATGAATATAAATAAAAATGGAATCTTTTGTGACCTACACTAATGTCGGCCTATTGCTGTATCAAAATAAATCTAAACATATACAGAATAAACTTTTCAAACTTTTTTTTTTTTACACTTTTTTTTTTTTATACAAACACTGTAGGCAAAACCATTGATATTTATCTATGTATTTATTATTATTTATGTGCACTGGCTGATTTCAAAATGTTGGCTAATTTGATTCTATGCCTTGTTTTGTTATTACACCTACAGCAATGCTTTGCATCTATATTTTAACTACAATACTTATGTTTGGAGGCAGTTTTCTCAAAATGAGCATTTTTTTTTCTTGTTCTCTCATGTATTGAGTCAGAGATCTCCACTTAAGCAGCAATTACATACACCAAATTTTACAGCTTAGAATGTCAAAAAAAAAAAAAAAAAAAAATTGTGCAATGTTTAGATTTCTGTTCTGGAAAAGTATTTAAATTAGCGCACTTTAAAAAGTAAAGAAATTGTGATTGAATATCAATTCGAATAATAATTTACTTATTTGCATATTTAAACATAACTTAGCATATTTAACATATGATAATGACCTGTCATGAGTCTGAACCCGGTGTTCCTCCATCTCACCACCAGAGGCCACTTCTAATCTCCTGACTCATTTATCCTTTACTCTACACACTCCACACAGCTGTTTCACACACACACACACACACACTCACACCTGGTGCCACTCTGTCTGTCAGGATTAATTGCTTATGATTAATCGTGTTTTGCATTTTGGCTGCTTCTGCTCTTGTCCCTGTGATTTGTTTCTGTTTTGTTTTTGCCTTGTTGGCCTTTTTGTTCATATTCAAGTAACAATTTCCCTGCGTTTGGATCCAGTCCCTGTTTCGTGCCGTTACATGACCAATCATCTCTCTCTCTCTCTCTCTCTCTCTCTCTCTCTCTCTCTCTCTCTATATATATATATATATATATATATATATATATATATACAGTATAGACCAAAAGTTTGGACACACCTTCTCATTCAAAGAGTTTTCTTTATTTTCATGGAAGACCAAGTTCATCCGAGTCACCAGCCTCAGAAATCGCAGGTTAAGAGCAGCTCAGATTAGAGACCAGGTCAATGACACGCAGAGTTCTAGCAGCAGACACATCTCTAGAACAACTGTTAAGAGGAGACTGTGTGAATAAGGCCTTCATGTTAGAATATCTGCTAGAAAACCACTGCTAAAGAAAGAAAGCAAGCAGAAGAGACTTGTTTGGGCTAAAGAACACAAGGAATGGACATTAGACCAGTTGAAATCTGCTTTGGTCTGATGAGTCCAAATTTGAGATCTTTGGAACCAACCACTGTGTCTTTGTGCGATGCAGAAAAGGTGAACGGATGGACTCTACATGCCTGGTTCCCACCGTGAAGCATGGAGGAGGTGTGATGGTGTGGGGGTGCTCTACTGGTGATGCTGTTGGGGATTTCTTCAAAATTGAAGGCATACTGAACCAGCATGGCTACCACAGCATCTTGCAGCGGCATGTTATTCCATCCGGTTTGCGTTTAGTTGGACCATTTATTTTTCAACAGGACAATGACCCCAAATACACCTCCAGGCTGTGTAAGGGCTATTTGACCAAGAAGGAGAGTAATGGGGTGCTGCGCCAGATGAGCTGGCCTCCACAGTCACCGGACCTGAACCCAATCGAGATGGTTTAGGGGTGAGCTGGACCGCAGACAGAAGGCAAAAGGGCCAACAAGTGCTAAGCATCTCTCGGGGAACTCCTTCAAGACTGTTGGAAGAGCATTTCAGGTGACGACCTCTTGAAGCTCATCAGGAGAATGCCAAGAGTGTGCAAAGCAGTAATCAAAGCAAAATGTGGCTACTTTCAAGAACCTAGAATATGACATATTTTCAGTTGTTTCACACTTTTTTGTTATGTATATAATTCCACATGTTAATTCATAGTTTTGATGCCTTCAGCGTGAATCTACAATTTTCATAGTCATGAAAATAAAGAAAACTCTTTGAATGAGAAGGTGTGTCCAAACTTTTGGTCTGTACTTTTTTATATATATATATATATATATATATATATATATATATATATATATATATATATATATATATATATATATATATATATATACAGTATTTTCCGGACTATAAGTCACACTTTTTTTCATAGTTTGGCTGGTCCTGCAACTTATATTCAGGTGCGACTTATTTATCAAAATTAATTTGACATGAACCGAGAGAAATGAACCAAGAGAAAACATTACCGTCTACAGCCGCGAGAGGACGCTCTATGCTGCTCAGTGCTCCTGTAGTCTACACTGAAAATATAGACTGCTCTCTCGTGGCTATAGACTGTAATATTTCCTCTTGGTACTTGGTTCTAAATAATTGCGACTTATATATGTTTTTTTCCTCATCATGATGTATTTTTGGACTGATGCGGCTTATACTCAGGTGCGACTTATAGTCCGAAAAATACGGGTATATATATTAGGGATGTGCAACAGTGATCGAGTACTCGAGTACTCGACCGCGACAGCGATGATCGATCACGTAAACGATGATCGAAATTATTATTATTATTTTTTTCTGATTGGTTATGCCAGCACGTTGGGCGGCGACCAGATCTCTGATTGGTTAGCTTCCCACTTGATGCCTCAAAAGACGTAAGAAGACAGATAAGCATGGCCTCAAAGTCACGTAGTAATGGCTGGCTTCCCTTTGAGAAGAACGATGAAAATACAGTTCAGGGTAAGCTGTGCAGCGCCAAGCTGTCACTCAAATCTACAACAAATACAATGCGCTATCATCTAAAATGCGTACATAAAATATCTGGCGATAACAGAGTGGCAACTCAGACGAGCACTGAATCCCTTGCCGTAAGACCTAAATGCAACGCAGGCAGAACCGAGAAGACGACAAAGCTATTCGCTGAAATGGTGGTGAAAGATTTGCTGCCCATTAGTTTCAGGGACAGAGAAGGTTTACTTGTCCAGTGGTACCTGGCTGTTCCTGCAACATCTGTTCCAGCGGAGCTAATTTATTCCACTAAATGTGAACAGGCTGCGCACTCGGCTCTCATCTGAGCATGTAGACCGCCTTATCTTTTTGAATAGACATTTGAATGTTTCACCGGTTGTGGTAAATATAATATCCATTTTTTTTTATAATTATTATTTTAGTTTTGAGTTTTAGCCATAGTTAAAATATCTAGGCTATTTGGTCTCTGTTTTATACCTTATAATAGTTGTTTGGCTAAACTTGGTGAACTTTTTTCTTTTTCTTTTAAGAACTACGTTTCACCACTGGATCAAAATATGCTCCTAAAGTTATTCTGGAAGACAATGTTTTGTAAAAAAAAAAAAAAAAAATGCAGTTGAATAAAGTATCAAAAAAGAAAAAGAATCTTTGTGTGTTCATTTTTAAATCACAGACAAATAATGAAATGGTCTTTATAAAATAAAAATAGACTGGATATATTTGTAGCCTAATTACATTAAACATATTCGAGATGACGAAAATCTAAATTATTTGTTTGTCATAGTTTTTATCTTAAATATATTTAAAATCTTATTCAATTATTTAGCAATAATCAGTGATTTCCATGCTGTTAAATAATATTTCCATGCTGTTAAAAAATATTTTGGTTGATCAGAAAGTGCAAATTGAATACAAAATATAAATGAAATATTACAATACATAAAAATAAAAAAAAAATGATAGTGACACTATGTAAATTTATTGTACTTTCGTGTTTGTAAAGGGCAATCCGAGTTAAACTTTCGGTCAAGTTCACATCTGCATCGGAAAAAAAAAAAAAAAAAAATTTAAAAGAAATTGCAAGAGCTAGTCTACGTCTGATTAATTAACATGAACAATTAGGCTGAAATCGCTGCATATCAGCGATTTGTTTCATGCTCATTTAAGCAATGCCCGATAATGATATTGCTCTTAAATGTTTTATTTTTCTATTATTATTGATATTATTTTATTAATGATGTTATAATAATGCAGCCGAGCTTTTTTTCCCGTCATATTTGTGAGCATAATTCAATAGGCTTTGAAAACGCGCAGGTTGTTTATGGAAAATAAAACTTAACTTAAAAATAAAACTTAATTACAACTATTACACTTAATAACGTAGATGAAAATATAGCACAAATCTGCCATACATTTATAATGAGAACTTTATAGGAATCTATATTAAAATCTATCCTTGACCATCTTTCAGCTGTCATGAAAATGCATCAGAGGGAGCTCATGCGCGCGCTCTCTCTCTCTCTCTCTCTCTCTCTCTCTCTCTCTCGGTCTAACGCATAACTTAGCATCCTATTGTGCTGATACAAGTTGTAATGTTATGTCTGATATGTATCTGTTATCTGATTTATCATAGGATTTGTCATAGAATTAGCTTCCATTTATTGGTATACTTTCACCTCAGATATTTCTTGCTCCTTTACATTGCTTCATCATAAACATCTAACCTGTCCTAATCATTTGTTCATGTTTTAATAGACAGATTATCATGTCAGATTTTTTTTTTTCATTTTCATAACAATCTTCAGATTTTTTTTTCCATTATATACATTATGCCCATGCCCCCCCCCCCCCCCCGCATAAGCCCCACCCCCGATTAATCGATTAATCGTTTTTGAAACCTATCGATGATCGCAATGAGAAATTTCCCAAAATGCCCATCCCTAATATATATACATGTGTGTAGATGACCACATACACACGCACGCACGCACGCACGCACACACTCACACACACACTAGTAACTGCTAATTTGTGTTTGCAGGGATGTTTTGTCACACTGATGCAGTGATGTCAGTATCAGTGCTGGAGGGAGAAACTGTCTTTCTAAACACTGATGTTTGTGTACAACACTATGACACAATGCGCTGGTATTTTACTGACACTCTCATCGCTCTGATCAATGATCCCAACACGAGCTGTTTGTATGATGGAGAAGATGGGAGATTCAGAGACAGACTGGAGGTGGAATATGAGTCTGGATCTCTGATCATCACAAACATCACAACTGAACACACTGGACTTTATGAAGCAGAGATCATCAGAAGTGAGAGTTCAGGAAAAACCCAAAGCTTGAACAGGAACCCCAAGTGCGATGGCACGAAAATGTACAAAAAAACATTAACCCTGAAGACATCATAAAATCATTCAGTCTGACAGTCAGTAGTAAGTCATTTAATCTCATTTAGCCTGAAATAACTGATTTTTCTTTTTAGTCTGTTTGAACAGTGATCTTAGACCTGTTTATTGTCTTTTCTCGTATGTTATTGTTCATCTACATAACCGATTTTACTGCACTAACTGGTTTCTTGCAGAAGAAAATAATTAAAAAAGAAATCAGTTTCCATTGGCAATGCCATGCTGTTAGTTTAGTAGCAACATTGAATAAAATAAGATTATTCCCTTTGATCACAAATATTCTGTGAATACTTAACACAATATTATTTTAAATATAATATGAATAATTGGTCATTTAAGACCATTTTCTGAATGCTTAACAGTCTTAATTATAAAAGATCACTCTGACTAGAGATGTGTTTCTTCATCTTTATCAGCTGATACATTGCAGGAAGTTTATTTCCTGTTTTTACATAATGACATAATGACTTTTTACTTTTACTGTATATAAATTCTGGTGTTCTTTTGTGTTTCATTTATTTTCTTGTGTTTTCCAGCTGCTGATTTTGGCAAAAACAAGAATGAAGCCCAAATAGTACCAGAGGACAAAGAGATGGAGACAGGTATGGATCATCCTTTTTTAGTTACACAAAAAGTATATTACAATGTAATCATAAATGTAGATTTTTCTGAATTCGTTTTCCCTGTACTTCTGTCTGTCGTGTTCAGGTGTGTAAGCAAGAATGTTACCATTATCATCATTTATATTACACATTTAATTAGACAAAGCAAGTTTATTTGTATATTAAAATAAATAACAGCTTAATGCTTAAAGGAAATATTTAAGAAAAAATATGATTTGAAAAAAGTTTTACATTAAAATGAATGTGAGGGACCTTAAAGGAGAAAAGGCTTAATATAAACAGTATTGTAAGGGATACGCAGGATTCAGTTTCAGGTAACAAAAAGTTTATTTAGCCCTCACTGGGCAAACAGGGAAAACAAAAGAATTATCACTCCAAGAGCACAGGGCAAAAAAAAGAAACCTCTCAGCGGGGACCAGTCCTAGCGTCTTCTGTGACGCAACGTCAAAATCACATCAACCAGAGCGTCATTGGGGACGCAACATTGAGGATCCCAACAGAAAAGAGATGCAAGGACCGGAGGCTGAACCAGACTAGTCTGACAGGAAGAGAGGGAACAGTTCCAGACAAAAAAATAAAATCAAAAAACACTTGGAGCCTAAGACAACATAATGCAGGACTAGGCAAACAGTACAAGACGGTCACCAGCGAAGCATTAAACAATTACAACGGTCTGACAAAAGACAGAGCATGAGAGGAACTAAAATAGAGGAGAGGTAATGAGGAAAGAGTGGCTACATGTGTGACAGAACACAGAGAATTAAGGGTAACGCGTGGGAGGGGGAAGAAACAACACTGACAGCAGAACACATGAGCTGCCAAAACAAAACCCCTGTGTTCTGAGACTCGACACACAGACAACAAGACAAAAATACAGCAACTCAGACCTAAGTCATGACAAGTATATTACAGAAACTTTGCTCAATCAGGGAATGCACAGATAAAAAGATGTGATTTCAATCTGGATTTAAGAGGAGTTATTTAGAGGCACATTTGATGTCTTCTGGAAGCTGATTTAATCTCATCATGTTTTAAATGAACTAGATGTTATTAACTGGTTTGATCTTTCTGATCTGAGAGCTCTTTGTTTTTAAACCATCAATAATATTAAATAATCTCTGTATGTTAATAGATAAATACGTTTTTGACATCCACACACTGGACCTGTAAAGGTGTCCAGAGAATATTTATACAGTGAATATGACGTAAACTCCATGTCAGATTTCCTCACACTAATGATGGTCTGTCTTTATCTGTTCCAGGTTCAGGTCTGTCTCCAGATGTTCAAGATTCAAGTCTGTCTCCAGATGTTCCAGGTTCAGGTCCATCTTCAGCTGTTGTAGCAGGAATTGTTGTTGGTGTTCTGCTTCTGGCTGCAGTTGTTGTTGGTGGTGTGATAAAAAAACTGACCTCCTTAAATGGCAAGTATCAGCTACAGATTCTCTAGTGAGAGGAAAACCTTTTCATTTAGCAAAATTAGTGTTTAATTGTGTGTGATGATTTTTCTAAACGGACAAGAAGAAAAACGAAACATACTTTACTCTTTACTTTGTTAATCTTTCTTACAGACACAGAATGATAAAAGTCTGAGAGGATTACAACAGCTTGGGCAAAAAAGAAACTCTAATAAAAATACATAATAGGAAAAGAAGATTGTGTTTTGAGTAGGGGTGCTCTGATTGATTGGCTACCGATCACTATTGATAGATAAACACGTTAGGATGATTGATGGGTGCTCTCTAAAAGGCTGATCTCAAACTGATGATGCTGTCGTGAGAGGTGTGGCACAACATGCATTTATACTTTCACCTGGCTCTGCTTCGCTATCCTCCGCTGACTGCGCGCGCACCTTCCCAAACTGACGAGGCTTTATATTTGACGCGTTTGCCGTTGAAATATTATTTGAAACGACAGGGTGATGCTCAAATGATATCGTCCTTTTAATCAGCAGGAATAACGGAGTAGGACTTTTCTGGAATTTTGTCAGGTCATTTAATATGGTGTCCCACAAGCCGTTGATCAATAAGAAAACAGAGGAGAATTTGTGTTTGTTGTTAGCTGAATTTTTTTCTTTTTTTATTTATTTTACAGTTACTTAACAATAAAGCATTTCATCCCAGTGAATTCAACTGAAACGTTTATATGAATTCAAGATAAAGGAGAACATTTTTAATAACTGAAATCATGGACACATTATCATAATTTATTTTTCAAAAATTAAAAATACACTAGAAAAATATCAAATTTCAAATAAAAGAGCAAACAATTAAAGTTATAAATAAAATGCTAATGGCATTTTTCAACTTGAAGAACTTTTGAGTAGTCTGTTACAACCAATAGTAAATACTGATGCTGTTGTAACAAGTCTTGAGATGCATAAAGACACGTAGCTTTATGTGTCTTTTCTTTGTTTGCTGTTTGTCCAGAACCTCAAAAAGAAAAGCACAGCATCAAATCTTTGGTCCTCATTGTCCTGTTGCCTTGCCATTTCACTGATCAACTTTCAGTAGTGCTTCTTTCCATCCAGTGAACTAAACAGCAGGACAAGGTTTTAGCTAAGAGTTTTCTCTTAAAACCCATTCACAAAGCTGCTGAGACACACTTTTATTAAGAAATAGAGAAAAAATTCTAAAGCTAAGAGTAAGGGCAGGGTTGACCTTGCTGCTGTGGATGATGTCAGCATGCTTACTAACTACGCACACAGTGATTGGCTGATAGTGTGAGATATTTATTCATGGAAATAGTGTAGAACACAATATTGTGTTACCATATTCAAATAGAAGCTTAAAAAAAGTAAATTGCCACATTCAAATAAAGATTTTAAAATGCAGGATAAGTGTCACTAATTAAACAAGTATATGTTCAACTTATTGTCAGCCTTTCACATGTATTCTTCTCAAAAACAATAAGTGGGTATTTATATAAACAGCCTTTTAATTAACAGAGTAGAATAATCATGACTGATAGAAATACACACACGAATGTAAAAGAAAACCACACTAGATGCAGCTGTTACTTCTTGTCTGACTGGTTAATGAAAACAAGGATATAATCATAGGAAAATTTGGAGTTGGAGTAACCTCCAAAACCAAAGGTGATACCTTTTTTTTTAAAGGTCATTATCATCTAATGTTTAAAAAATGTTTACATTCAAAGGCAGATTGCTGTCAACACACTTTTTAGGATAGTTTGTGACTTTGTGACCATTATTTTTAAGATTTTGTCCTAAATCAGTGAGTTATGAACTTAAGATGTTTAGCCTTAAGATGTTTTGTGAATACAGATCCAGATCTTCAACATTCTTCTAAATAATACAGGGGTATTTTCTAGTTTTCAAGCTAAACAATAGTGTGTTTGGTTTATCTCTTTCTCTGTTGTTTGCAAAAGGAACATAGCTATGAACGTTTCAGCACAATTAATATTGTCTATGTAAATTACACTGGCTGTTCAGCCAGTATCTCTTCGAAGATGTTCATGTTGACTGCAGTGCAGTGTGAACTGTTTGCTAGAGTCACAAAAAATGCAGCGAAACTGCCACACAAAATGAGTTTCCGTGCACAAAGCAAACTTCCGACAACACGGTGATGACGTCATATTTTCCATCCGGACACAAGCGAACTTGCTGATGCATCACTCTCTGTACGGCACAGGTGAAATAATTAGCCTAGATGATGTAAAAGAGCAAAGCAGTGATTGGACCAAAGCACTGCAAGGCAAGGGAGGGGAAGACTTTAGAAAACTTTAGAAAACTTTTAGAAAAATCTTTCTAAACTTAAAAATCTTTCTAAACTTAAATGCATTTTTGCCCCGTTTGTGTTATTTTACTTCTTATTTTACTACTTCTACATATCTTCACTTAATTATCAGTAAGATGTTTAATATACTGACATCGTCACTTGCACACAGCAATTTCTGTATTTTTCTTTTACCTCTATTGCTGCATGTAAATACCATTGCACATTGCTCTCTTGTACAGTCCTGCTCATCTTAATATTCCTTAAGTTTCCAGTATACTGTCCTGCACTTTTTATTTTATTTTTATAAGCATTTTATTTTATTATTTTTTCTATTTTTTTTATTCACTGCTGGTCATATGCTCTCCATATAACCATGTATGTAACAAATAAAAATCTTGAGGCAGTGAGGCAACCTTTGTGTTCACATTTAGATCCTTTAAATGAAATGAATACATCATAAGTATAATAATCATGACTCTACAGCAATGTTTTTTCCAGAAAGAATGACCCGGTAACTTAAGATAATCCACAGACCTTATTGTGAGCAGTTTCATGTAGAAACGATCTGTAGAAAGAAAAGAGTTCCTCCTTGAAACTTCTGACAACAGATTTGTGGATGACATGATGCTGGAAAATACAATAAAAATGAGAAGGACAACATTACCTTGAGAAATCAAGCAAGGGATGCAATTGGTAGCTTCACAAAATTGTTAATGTCTTACAGTTAGCTACTACCTTAATACAGTACAATCAACACAACCACCGTCTGTTTATGGTAAAAAAATCGGAGCGCTTAAACCTACCCCCCGTGCTAACGGTGGATGCTAGCCACGGTTCACCAGCGTTTTGCTCATTGTTTTTCCAGTGGACCACCAGCAGCAGCTGCAGCTTCTCTGACAGGTGTCCGCTGACGAGCCTCTGGTTTATAATCATTGTTTGCTGGTGGTCCACGGTCGGTCCGTGGTTCATAATCAGTTTGATTAAGCCAACCAAAATGTCCTTGCACACAATAATGGATCAAAAATGATACACAATCGATTTATTTTCAGTGAACAGATTAAATATACAAATTTACTGTATTTACAGTATCAGATGGTTTCATCCAATGTGACTTTCATATAGAAGCATTTAGATCACATATTTGTACCAATACAAAAGTCAACCACAAAATCAAAATATTGTGCACTCTAGTGAGCTAACCACTAACAACATGACAACAGAACCTACAACTCAACTCTACTTGGTTACTTTTAAATGAAATGCATCATCATATTCAAAAAATATATTTAATTTGTCATTTCAGAACTCTGGACTCTGATTAGAACAAGGAGTAGATGAGAGAGCTCAGCCAGAGGACACATCGTGTGGTAAAATTCCTGAAAACAGTATTATATTGTGAATATCACAGTAAAAACCTGTAAAGTGATAGCAATGTAATTTACTGTGAAATATTACAATTGCATGCTGTGACTGTCATGGAAAGATTTTACAGTGTAGCTAATATTAACTGGGGGATGCTCACAGTCATATGGTCTGTTTTGTCGTTAATTTTTAATTTTATCATTTAAATCTCCTGTAATTAATTGTCAAAGAAAAGTCCCTACAAGTTCATGTAGTCTTTGAACAGATGTTTTTATCCAAAAAAAAAAAAGAAAAGAAAAATAAAAACATCTGCAGTTTGTTATAGTTCATGTAATAAGTACTTATTAGTTTGTTTTTTTGTTTTATTTTTAAACAGTAAGTGAAAGCTTTGAAAAATATATTTGCACCCCATGTTCTTCTTGAATTATTTTTGTAGTTTGCATTTACATCACAAATAAATGTTTTGTCTAAATTTATACAGCAGATGCTTTGTGATTATTAAAAAGATGAAAATAGCTAAAAAGCCCATTTATCAGAAACAAAGAATCAGTTGAGCTCGCTGATGAAGATGAATGAATGTTTGTAGCATCAAAACAAGGACAAAAAGACACCGTTCACTGCTTTTACTTTGACAGAAGTTGACAAAGAAAAGATTTATAATAACTTTAAAAGCAGCTGCTGTTGTAGACTCTGGAAGTTCAAATCTTCATTTTCTACACTGTAAAATCCGACAAGTTAACTTAACTCAAATCGTTTGAGTAAACCGATTGCCTTGACTGTAATACCCGACAAGTAAACTTAACTCAAACGGTTTGAGTAAACAGATATCCTTAAGTTATGTTAACTCAAACCGTTTGAGGAAACCGATTGCCTTAAACCATTTAAGTTGAAAAAACTAACAGTTATGAGTACTCTGAACTTAATTCAGTTGAGTTCCCTGAAAGAAGATATACATTGCAATTAAGTGATTAAGTGATTAATTGAGCTTTAGTGATGAACACCTGCTGTTAACAAACATAATTACTGAAGAAAAGAGAGAAAGGAACAACAGCTGACTTCAGACACAGCCTCACTCAAACCTGACAAGTTATGTTAACTCAAACCGTTTGAGGAAACTGATTGCCTTAAACCATTTAAGTTGAAAAAACTAACAGTTAGGAGTACTCTGAACTTAATTCAGTTGAGTTCCCTGAAAGAAGATATACATTGCAATTAAGTAATTAAGTGATTAACTAAGTGCTGATTGAGAATTAGTGATGAACAGCTGCTGTTAACAAACAGAATCACTGAAGAAAAGAGAAACACAAGAACTACTACAACTGACTTCAGACACAGACTTAGATGAAATCAACTGAAATAAAATACATGAAATCTCTCAAGATCTGATTAAACAACCCCACAAACAGCATCACCAGCTCCACTTATTAATAACCAGACTGACTTTATTTCTGTCAGACGTCTACAGAAGATCTTATTGAGAATGAACTAAGGTTTAGATGTTGATTTTATTGTTTCATTTGAAGTAACCATGTTAGAGATCAGTGTTTGCTTTAGTTGGGCTCTTGACCCTTTACTTCTGTCTTAGTCTTTTCTCTGGCTGTTATAACCGTGTGTTTCTAAAACATATTTGTTGTAACTCAAAAGCCCAGAATAAATGCCATCAGGTGTTAACCTGTACCTAGGTGTAGGTTGTTATACTTCATATAGGTGATGATAATTATTCATTATTGTTCACAAATATTGATCTGTACAGAGTCTAATCTCTGAGGAAACAAATGTGTAATTAGTAGAAGTGGATCTAATACAAGTGACACTAAGAGTCTGTGATAATCAGTTAATATAAAAATGGCTTCATAAACATTTTGTACACATACATTTGTATTCCATCCCAGTAGTTGGTCAGACACAGACATCAATAATCAGAATATGAACCTCAACAATGGTGACAAAAAAACATGCTGCAGTGCATGCTGGGTACTATTGTAGTACAAAACTCATCCATGGCTCCCAGCATGCTCTGCAGCTTTTTTTTTTTTTTATAGTCACCATTGTTGAGGTTCATATTCTGATTATTGATGTCTGTGTGTGACTGTTTGACACCGTAGAAGACCACACTGTTTGGAAAGTCTTTGTATTAACTGATTATTACAGAACCACTGGCTCTTAGAATCACTTTCACTATAACCAATCAAATTACACAACACCTATGTCATCAGAGATTAGACTCCTAGCAGTTCAATAATTGATGATTATCATCGCCGATATAAAGTAAAACAACCTACACCTAGGTACAGGTTAATACCTGATGGCATTTCTTCTGGGCTTTTGAGTTACAACAAATGTGTTTTAGAAACACACGGTTATAACAGCCAGAGAAAAGACTAAGACAGAAGTCAAGGGTCAAGAGCCCAACTAAAGCAAACACTGATCTCTAACATGGTTACTTCAAATGAAATAATAAATCAACATCTAAACCTTAGTTCATTCTCAATAAGATCTTCTGTAGACGTCTGACAGAAATAAAGTCAGTCTGGTTATTAATAAGTGGAGCTGGTGATGCTGTTTGTGGGGTTGTTTAATCAGATCTTGAGAGATTTCATGTATTTTATTTCAGTTGATTTCATCTAAGTCTGTGTTTGAAGTCAGTTGTAGTAGTTCTTGTGTTTCTCTTTTCTTCAGTGATTCTGTTTGTTAACAGCAGCTGTTCATCACTAATTCTCAATCAGCACTTAGTTAATCACTTAATTATTTGAATGCAAAGTTTTAAAACTTTCAGGGTTTAAATCAAGGCAATATGTTTACTCAAACGGTTTGAGTTAAGTTTACTTGTCAGGTTTTACAGTGTAGATAAGAAAATTACTTTTGATGATTCTGTATGTAAACTTGTACATGCGAAGATAAGTTTATTTGTTGCTTCTCCCTTCAGATTAAAGTGTGTACTGCTCTGATTTATATTTGAGATATTGCTATTTTAGTAAAATCCTTATATATATATATAAAAAATAAAAAAAATAGGAAAAAATACTTCCAGAACTAAGGCTACTGAAACTGTTGCTATATTGCACTTATATTGTCTCGTAATAAACTTTACACTTGGTTTTAAATAAACTGTTTAATGCTGCAAATGTTTCTATTCAACCATAATTTAAGTCTGAATCAGAATTTTGTTTAATTAATTAATTAATATGTTTATTATGGCATTCCTGCAGTTATAATACAGGCCTGTGTATGATTCATAGATGTATATGAGTTCAGTCTGTAAATATTCAGTTTCAGTTTAATTCTAGTATGATTTACTGATGTGACAAATATTACATTTGTATTTTCATGGTTGTTGCAAACAATTATAAAACAAAATGTAAAAAGCAACATTACATAAACTGATAAAATTTAATGAAAACTGTAAATAACTAATAAATGTACAGTGCATACTACTTATTATTAAAGAAGAAAATGAAAGATTAAAAAATGTTCATCGTTTTGGATACCAGATGTCTCCTAAAACACCAGATTAAGGTAATGAACCCTTTCTGTTTAAATTCAATGGAAAACGGTAAGAAAAGCTTTGTTTCACTTTCACTCAACACTTTTATACCAAACATATTTTCATCTTTACAATTAAAACTACAATATGTCAGACTATTTATGATATTTTTTCGTTTTCTTTTATCCTCTTGTAGATCTGACGTCATTGACCAAAACAACCACAGCAGCTGCAGTAGCCACGCCCATCAGAGCAGAGATGACCAATCGGATCACAGCTTCAACAGTATCACAACAATGGATGTGGATTTCTGTAAGAAAATAAATAAATACATAAAAATAATTTTTATATTTTCAATGAGCTGACTTTAGTCTAGATGAGGTGTAAAAAAAAATCTTCAAAATCAAGCCTGTAGAAAGACATGAGTAGGCTTAATGATGATAGAAGCTCATTCATCATTTTATTTAACATTCATTGCATCTTAAGCTATCAGCAGAGGTGGGAAGTCCAGGTGCCAAAGAGTAAAAGTCCTGCCATATTTTTGTTCCACCCATGAACTCAGCAGCCGATTTCACCAGTGGAGGAACCAAGTCATTCCTTCCAAGTCACAAACGAGTCTTGAGTCAAATCCCAAGTCCTCAAAGAGTTAAAGCTAAAGAGATAATTAAGTGACTAATTAAATGAAGATGCATTAGTGATGAACACCTGCTGTTTACATCACTGAAGAAAAGAGAAACACAAGAACTACAACTGACTTTAAGCACAGCCTTGGATGAAATCAATAAAAAAAATAAAAAAAAAAAAAAAAACTTTGCCACCATAATTGTGGTGAGTATTTGCTTCAGTTGATATCTTGTGCCTTTAAACGGTTTTCACAAATTTGCTTCTATACAATTGCATTATTGTTTTGCAGCAAACATTTGTGCAATGCTGATACAACTCTTGATCTAGCAGGTGACTTATGCTTTTGATGACTGTATGATCTTGATTATATTTCTTGATTATATGAGAAGAGTTCGTGGTTTAGTTGTTAGAGAGAACTGCTGTGAATTCGCTGCTCTGTCTGTGCACTTTGGATGGGTTAAATACAGAATATGATTTCTGAGTACGGGTCACCACACTTAACTGTATGTCACTTTGACAAAAAAGAGAGAAATCTCATTATGCACATGCCACCATATAATGCTTTATAACACTTCAATATTAAGAAAAAAAAATGGATTTAGGCATTTAGCCATGAACATGTATCATGTGATCCTCAACAGTGGTGAAAATTATTATTCATACTGCAGTGCATTATGGGAGTAATTCATGTATTGCAACATGAAGCATTTTGTTGATTGTAACCATTGTAGAGATTCATATGCTGGTTCTTGATATCTGTGTGTGTCTAAAAAGCACTGGAGTTCAAACTTTTATGTGTTACAAATAAAAAAAATATCCATATCCTGTAAATATTAGAGCAATGCTTTTTTTTTTGTCTGCATGCTGTAGTTTCACTGGAATTATTCAAAACCTAGACATGTGATAAGACAAAAATATTTGAGATATAGTTAAACCAGCTCATTGTAACTGTATGTTTTTCATATGTCACAGTTCTGTCTTCTCCACAACAACCCATGCAGAGCTACATAGAGAGATCTAGCACAACAAGTCAAGGGTCAAGAGCACAATTAAACCAAACACTGATCTCCATGATGGTGGCAACTTTTTAACCAATAAAACATCCACATCTGATCCTCTGTAATTCTCAATAACAGCAGATGTTAACTAGATAATAAAGTTTGTTTTCAAACTTTAAGTTGGCTTGAAAAAGCCTGGCCAGCAAGTTAGAAAAATTTAGAAAGTTTGAAAAGCTTAAAAAGTTTAAAAAGATTTAAAAGTTTGAAAAGTTAAGAAGTTTAAAAAAGAAAGTGATAAACATATTACTAGCATTATAAGCAAGTGACTACCATGTCGTTAGCATGATTAGCAAAGTTGCTAGCATGTTTCTAGCATGTGACTAGCATGTTGCTACCTTGATTTTAGCAGGATTAACATGATGCTAGCATGTTTATAGCATGATTAGCATGCGACTAGCATTTTTCTAGCATGTTTCTAGCATGATTAGCATGTGGCTAGTATGTTTCTAGCATGATTAACATGTGGCTAGCATATCACTAGCATTTTGCTAGCATGATTAGCATGTTGCTAGCATGTCTCTAGCATGACTAGCATGCGACTAGCAAGTTGCTAGCATGATTTTAGCATGATTAGCATGTTTCTAGCATGCAACTAGCATGTTGCTAGCATTATTTTAGCATGATTAGCATGTTGCTAGCATTATTTTATCATGATTAGCATGCGACTAGCATGTTACTAGCATGATTTTAGCATGATTAGCATGTTGCTAGCATGTCTCTAGCATGACTAGCATGCGACTAGCAAGTTGCTAGCATGATTAGCATGTTGCTAGCATGATTAGCATGTTGTTAGCATGATTAGCATGTTTCTAGCATGCGCCTAGCATGTTGCTAGCATTATTTTAGCATGATTAACATGTTGGTAGCATGATTTTAGCATGATTTGCATGCGACTAGCATGTTGCTAGCATGATTTTAGCATGATTAGCATTTTGCTAGCATGATCTTAGCATGATTAGCATGTTGCTAGCATGATCTTAGCATGATTAGCATGTTGCTAGCATGTCTCTAGCATGACTAGCATGCGACTAGCATGTTGCTAGCATGATTTTTAGCATGATTAGCATGTTGCTAGCATGTCTCTAGCATGACTAGCATGCGACTAGCAAGTTGCTAGCATGATTTTAGCATGATTAGCATGTTTCTAGCATGCGACTAGCATGTTGTTAAAATTATTTTTGCATGATTAGCATGTTGCTAGCATGATTAGCATGTTGCTAGCATGATTAGCATGTTTCTAGCATGCGACTAGCATGTTGCTAGCATTATTTTAGCATGATTAGCATGTTGCTAGCATGATTTTAGCATTATTAGCATGCGACTCGCATGTTGCTAGCATGATTTTAGCATGATTAGCATGTTGCTAGCATGATTTTAGCATGATTAGCATGTTGCTAGCATGTCTCTAGCATGACTAGCATGCGACTAGCATGTTGCTAGCATGATTTTTAGCATGATTAGCATGTTGCTAGCATGATAAGCATGTTTCTAGCATGCGACTAGCATGTTGCTAGAATTATTTTAGCATGATTAGCATGTTGCTAGCATGATTTTAGCATTATTAGCATGCGATTAGCATGTTGCTAGCATGATTTTAGCATGATTAGCATGTTGCTAGCATGATTTTAGCATGATTAGCATGTTGCTAGCATGTCTCTAGCATGACTAGCATGCGACTAGCATGTTGCTAGCATGATTTTTAGCATGATTAGCATGTTGCTAGCATGATTTTTAGCATGATTACCATGTTGCTAGCATGATTTAGCATGATTAGCATGCGACTAGCATGTTGCTAGCATGATTTTAGCATGATTCGCATGTTGCTAGCATGATTTTAGCATGATTAGCATGCGACTAGCATGTTGCTGGCATGATTTTAGCATGATTAGCATGTTGCTAGCATGATTTTAGCATGATTAGCATGCGACTAGCATGTTGCTGGCATGATTTTAGCATGATTAGCATGTTGCTAGCATGATTTTAGCATGAATTAGCATGCGACTAACATGTTGCTGGCATGATTTAGCATGATTAGCATGTTGCTAGCATGATTTTAGCATGATTAGCATGCGACTAGCATGTTGCTAGCATGATTTTAGCATGATTAGCATGTTGCTAGGCATGATTTTAACATGATTAGCATGCGACTAGCATATTGCTACCATTATTTTAGCATGATTACAATGTTGATAGCATGATTTTAGCATGATTTGCATGCGACTAGCATGTTGCTAGCATGATTTTAGCATGATTAGCATGGTGCTAGCATGATTTTACCATGATTAGCATGCGACTAGCATGTTTGCTAGCATGATTTTAGCATGATTAGCATGTTGCTAGCATGTCTCTAGCATGACTAGCATGCGACTAGCATGTTGCTAGCATGATTTTTAGCATGATTAGCATGTTTGCTAGCATGTCTCTAGCATGACTAGCATGCGACTAGCATGTTGCTAGCATGATTTTTAGCATGATTAGCATGTTGCTAGCATGTCTCTAGCATGACTAGCATGCGACTAGCATGTTGCTAGCATGATTTTTAGCATGATTAGCATGTTGCTAGCATGTCTCTAGCATGACTAGCATGTGACTAACAAGTTGCTAGCATGATTTTATTAACATGATTAGCAAGTGACTAGCATGTCGTTAGCATGTTTGTAGCATGATTAGCATGTTGCTAGTATGTCTCTAGCATGTTTTTAGAATGATTAGTATACAACTAGCATGTTGCTAGCATGATTAACATGTGACTAGCATGTGGCTAGCATGACTAGCAAGTGACTAGCATGTCATTAGCATGATTAGCAAGTGACTAACATGTTTCTATGCTAATCCAGGTAAAACCAGTTGATTCAGTTAGAAACCAGCTAAGACCAGCGTGACAGTGGCCAAAACTACTTTAAAACCATGTTAAAAGCATGTTTCTGACATGATTATCAAGTTACTAACATGTTGTTAACATGTTTCTATGATAATCTAGCTAAAACCAGTTGATTCAGTAAAGAAAACCACCTAAAACCAGCTAAGACCAGCTAAAAGCCAGCTTGACAGTGGCCAAAACCACTTTAAACCATGTTAGAAGTATGTTTCTAGTCTGATTATCAAGTTACTAACATGTTGTTAACATGTTTCTATGATAATCTAGCTAAAACCAGTTGATTCATTAAAGAAAACCACCTAAAACCAGCTAAGACCAGCTAAAGCCAGCTTGACAGTGGCCAAAACCACTTTAAACCATGTTAGAAGTATGTTTCTAGTCTGATTAGCAAGTTACTAACATGTTATTAACATGTTTATATGATAATCTAGTTAAAACCAGTTGATTCAGTAAAGAAAACCACCTAAAACCAGCTAAGACCAGCTAAGGCCAGCGTGACAGTGGCCAAAACCACTTTAAAACTTGTTAGAAGTATGTTTCTAGTCTGATTAGCAAGTAACTAGCATGTTGTTAGCATGTTTCTATGCGAATCTGGCCAAAACCAGCTAAAAACAGTGGATTCAGTAAAAACCAGCTAAAACCCAGCTAAGACCAACGTGAGAGTGGTCAAAACCACTTAAAAAACCAGTTTGGGAGACTAGCCAAAACAACTGATCAGCTTAGGCTGGTTTTAGCTGTATTCTCAGTAGAGAGTTTTTAAGGTTTGCTATGGTAGTAGACAGCTTAAATATATTATAAGCCTTATTTTTCAAAAGTTTGTACCCCCCTCAATGAAAGTTTATGGGATTTAAGGTGGTTTTGGTAGTCTGGTTTACGAAAACCATAAGCCTGAATCAGTTAGAAAAGATATAGCAACCCGAGTCAGACCAGTCTGAAGGTCTGACCCGAGTTTGGTGGTTCTAGCTTGAAAGCTCTAGGAGGAGATAGTGTTTAAAATTGGATCAGAAAGAATAATAATAATAACTAGATAAAAAAGTTCGTCAAGACAAACTTTAAGTTGGCTTGAGAAAGCCTGACCAGAAAGTTTGAAAAATGTGAAAAGTTTAAAAAAGATTTAAAAGTTTAAGAAGTATAAAAATGACAGTGATTAACATATTGCTAGCATTACAAGCAAGTGACTACCATGTGACAAGCATGTCCTTAGCATGATTAGCAAGGTATCTAGCATGTTGCTAGCATAATTAGCAAATGACTAGCCATGTCGCTAGCATGATTAGCAAATTACTATCATGTCTCTAACATGTTTCTAGCATTATTAGCATGCGACTAACATGTTGCTAGCATGGTTAGCATGTTTCTAGCATGATTAGCATGTTGCTAACATGTCGCTAGCATAATTAGCAGGTGACTAGCCATGTCGTTAGCATGATTAGCAAGTTACTAGCATGTCGCTAGCATGATTAGCAAGTTACTAGCATGTCGCTAGCATTTCGCTAGCATGATTAGCAAGTTACTAGCATGTCGCTAGCATGTTGTTACCATGATTAGCATGCGACTAGCATGTTGTTAGCATGATTTTTAGCATGATTAGCATGTTGCTAGCATGTCTCTAGCATGACTAGCATGCGACTAGCAAGTTGTTAGCATGATTTTAGCATGATTAGCATGTTTCTAGCATGCGACTAGCATGTTGCTAGCATTATTTTAGCATGATTAGCATGTTGCTAGCATGATTTTAGCATGATTAGCATGCGACTAGCATGTTGCTAGCATGATTATAGCATGATTAGCATGTTGTTAGCATGATTTTAGCATGACTAGCATGCGACTAGCATGTTGCTAGCATTATTTTAGCATGATTACCATGTTGCTAGCATGATTTTAGCATGATTAGCATGTTGCTAGCATGTCTCTAGCATGACTAGCATGCGACTAGCATGTTGCTAGCATGATTTTAGCATGATTAGCATGTTGCTAGCATGATTTAGCATGATTAGCATGCGACTAGCATGTTGCTAGCATGATTTTAGCATGATTAGCATGTTGCTAGCATGATTTTAGCATGATTAACATGCGACTAGCATGTGGCTAGCATAATTTTTAGCATGATTAGCATGTTGCTAGCATGTTTCTAGCATGACTAGCATGCGACTAGCAAGTTGCTAGCATGATTTTAGCATGACTAGCATGTTGTTAGGATAGATAGATAGATAGATAGATAGATAGATAGATAGATAGATAGATAGATAGATAGATAGATAGATAGATAGATAAGTTTTTAATGATAGATAGATAGCATGTTTTGAAAGAGATAGATAGATAGATAGATAGATAGATAGATAGATAGATAGATAGATAGATAGATAGAAAAAAGTTTCAATGATAGATAGATAGATAGATAGATAGATAGATAGATAGATAGATAGATAGATAGAGTTTGATATATAGATAGATAGATAGATAGAAACAGTCAGAAGATAGATAGATAGATAGATAGATAGATAGATAGATAGATAGATAGATAGATAGATAGATAGATAGATAGATAGATTAGTTTGAATGGGTTTGAATGGGTTAGTAATAGTACATAGGAAGTCTGATTGAGTCTAATGGGCTTCAGTGTGTTTAGATTTGAATTTTTGACAGTTGGAGTTTACGGATGTTCAGTTGAGCAGAGGCTTTTCAATGCAAGTCTATGGGATTTTTATGATTTTTAATCTTAATTTTTTATGAAAACTGTAAGTCCAATCAGTTAGAAAAGATATAGCAACTCGAGTCAGATTAGTCTGGAGAGTTTGGCCGAGTTTGGAGTCTGTAGAGTTAACGTCTAGGAGGAGTAGCAGTCAGAAATTTAGTCTCAGAAGAATAATAATAATAACTAGATAAAAAAGTTCGTCAAGACAAACTTTAAGTTGGCTTGAGAAAGCCTGACCAGAAAGTTTGAAAAGTTTGAAAAGTTTAAAAAGTTTGAAAAGTTTGAAAAGTTTAAAAATTATAAGAAGTTTAAAAAGTTTTAAGTTTGACGTTTCAGTCTGAAATGTAAAATTTTAATGTTGCTAGCATGATTTTAGCATGATTAAGCATGATTTTTAGCATGATTAGCATGCGACTAGCATGTTGCTAGCATGATTTTAGCATGAATTTAGCATGCGACTAGCATGTTGCTAGCATGAGTTTAGCATGACTAGCATGTTGCTAGCATGATTTTAGCATGATTAGCATGCGACTAGCATGT